>NC_090738.1:75837481-75839981 GCF_036898095.1 Palaemon carinicauda
TATTGCCTTCTTAAAACCAATTTAAGGGGGATATTTGTACCATAAAAGGGCTTTTTTTCACTCATCATTATCGGAGAAGAAAATTTCGTGATGAATTTCCCTCTCCCTAGCAATTGGCAATAATTGCTCCAATTGTCTGCTAATGTTCTCTTATGTTTAAATTACCTAATATGATCAACATACGACTTATTAATAATTCCATTAAATTATAAGGTATATATAGTGCATATATCAAAAGAATATGAGTAGTTCTTTTGTGTGATTCTGATAAAATATACAGTAGATACATTTTTAAATACGAACTTTATGAAATTCAATCTAATAACTCTCTTTCAATTATAAAAAAGCTATTTTTCTCAATTATTTTCAAAATTATTATCCCATTTTTACTCTCCACGCATTATATAAAAAGAGAGAAAGAGGATTTGTCTGACTGCGTTTCAAATGATAAAATCTTACAGTATGGGTCTCTCTCTCTCTCTCTCTCTCTCTCTCTCTCTCTCTCTCTCTCTCACAGATGTAAAATAATATCAATTTCAGTCTCTATGGCATATCAGAAAAAATAAAAGGTATTGTTAGAATCAGGTCTACCCCTTGTACCCAAACCACCGTGGATTTAATGTTCCGGAATTTTGTTTCATGGCTGATGCAATTGGTCGTTGGGACAGACACACGATCCGAGTATATATTTAGCCACGACTCAGGCATATCCATGTACAAAATAACCACGCAACGGTAAATCCTGTGTTATAACTAGATGAGTAAAAATTGTATAAAGGCTAATGTTTTTGTGCCCGGTGGAATTCATGTTACTTAGGCAGTTTTATATGTTTCGTTCACTTGAACCTTTGAAGAAATACAAAAGCATTCTATGAATAGCTTTTTACCCGTGAAATTTGTGTCCTGAACTCTAAGTATCTCAAGGGAAAATGCAGGACTGACATGTTTTCAGGATTATAAAAACTGTAGCTGATACATTAGACCCAGTTATTTATCGATATATGTTTTTTTTTTCTTTTTTTTCGACAGAAGAAAAAGGTGTGCGTATGTGTTTGTATGTGTGTGTGCACGTATGTGTGTATCAAAATACCATGATTAATCTTTTTTTTTGTGAGTCTTATCAATAAATAAGTGATGAAATTTTAATTGATTTTTCTTGCATGATGGTTTTGGTATATTCTTTATGATATAATATAATTACATTTTCAAATACGATTTTCATAAAACTTAAGTTGATACTTCCATGCACATTATGTAAGGATTTTTTATTTGATGCCTAACTCTTCATAATTGTTATTCTTTATTTATGGTCAACTCTGTATTACGAATGAAAAGTAAATCTTGATTTCTCTCACTGAGTCTCATATGCTAGAATATTATTGAAAAAAGGTCTTCTCCTCTCCGTGACACTCTCTTTATCCCAATCTCTCACTAATGCCCTTCTTATTTACTTAGCAATACTAAAATCTCACTATAAAATGGTAAAATATCTCTCTCTCTCTCTCTCTCTCTCTCTCTCTCTCTCTCATGAATATTCCTCATACTTAAATAGCAGCACTATGAAATCCCGTTATTACTTATGGCTCTATACACACAGAAAGCCCCCCCCCCCCCCCAAAAAAAAAAAAAAAGAAGAAAAAGGAGAATTACTAGAACCGTGTCTTCAGTCCTATAATTCCAGCCGGCATTTTATGCGCTGAAATTTTGTTTTATGGCTGAGGTTATTAGTCGTTAGAACCAACACACGATCGAAGCATATATTCAGCCAGGATTGAGGCATATTCATGCACCAAACGACACGAAACGGGAAATTTAGCGTTACAATTAGAGCAGTAAAAAATGTATAAACGCTTCTGTTTGCGTGGAATTCATGTCACCTAAACAATTTTGTATGTTCCGTTCAGTTGAACGTTTGAAGAAATACTAGAGTATTCTATGGATAGTTTTCTACCCACGAAATCTGTGTCTTGGACTAAAAATATATCCAAGGAAAAAATGTAGGATTAACATGTTTTCAGGATTCTAAAAACGGTAGTTGTTACCTAAGATCAAGCGATTTATGTTTATCTGTTTTTTGGACAGAAGATTGAGAAGAAGAAGAAGAGGAAGAATAGGAAGGAGAAGAAGAATAGGGTGTTAAATTAAGAGAGTATTAGGGATAAAACATATCTGATTAACTAGCAAATTGATTATGCAAGAAAAAATTTGATTGAATATTTTAATAAATACTTTGCATACCAAAAATTTAAGTAATCGTTGCAGGGTGTGTAGGCCTTAACTATTTGGAAATATTTTTATAATTACTTCGGTAATGTTAAAAAGATTATATGAATTCTTCAAACAATACATGTTATTCATGGATATATTATTCTGGCCGGTTAAACTTTCATTACATATTCAGTTTTTTTTTTTTTTTTTTTTTTTTTGTTAGGTGATATAGATAGAATATTTTTTTTTTTTATGTTCATTTTTTTCCTGTGTAAATTAAACTTATATATTA
>NC_090738.1:75883009-75890234 GCF_036898095.1 Palaemon carinicauda
GATATTGAAGAGGATAATCTCATTTGCATAATGAATATAGAGTACGTATGTTAATAGATGAAAAACTATTTGTTTACAACATAACCTAAGGAGCCTTTTCAATTTTGTTAAGCTCCTTAAAAAGTTTCGTAAAAGAACTGTGGTCCGGAAATTCTCTTTTTTTTTTTCCAATGTATTTATAAAGTTCATAAAACAACTTTCCCTTGTACTCAACTTTATCTGAAAAGTGTCTTGTATATTCAGAACTTTCACGTTTTTTCGACCAATTGTTTAAGGCTGAAATGTTTTTCGATGTAACTTTTTTTTTTCAACTCCATTTTTTTCCTGTTTTCACTAAAGGGAATATGCCATCAAAACTCTAAAGGTTAATTATAGTTGCGATTTACCCAAATGACTTTTCATTTACAGGATTTAGTCTTTCTTCTTTTATTCATAACACCCACTATTTGACTTTTCATGGCGTATGATTTTATAATTTTATTTCAAAAGAAATATTTCCAGTTGATAATGGTGTAGTTAGATACGCGATATATATACAAAATGTAATGTAATGTACTGTTAAAACTATGTTTTTTTTCAGATTGCACCTCTCTTCCCCTACCACTACACCACCTACAACAGGTACTCATTAACATAATCAATCTTAAAAACTATATTTCTTGTTCAAAGTAAGAACACTATTTTGGAAAATACAAGGTGTTTTCTTACGATTAATAAATCTATTAAAGATCCTCTTGATATTCTCATCATAAGTTTTTACATATAGTGTTTCCAACAGCTGATCCTGTAATTGATTTTATATCATAATGTATACACAATCAATAATGAATTATTTATCTTGTTATGGTTATTGCTTGAAGGAGAGAAACCTACCAGTTCTTTTGTGGAATTTTTGAGATATAATTTTTATAATTATGATTTCCTGGGATATTCATATGATATAAATCATTCATTATTATTATTATTATTATTATTATTATTATTATTAGTAGTAGTAGTAGTAGTAGTAGTAGTAGTAGTAGTAGTAGTAGTAGTAGTAGTAGTAGTATAAACTGAAATATTAGGAAACTACAAATATTCAGTGAACTCTAATAATAACGAAAAAGAGCCTTATAATAATAATAATAATAATAATAATAATAATAATAATAATAATAATAATAATAATAATAATAATAATAATAATAATATGAGAAATGAGAGATTTCTGACCTCTGATAAAGGTTTATGGTGTAGTCAATTGCCTGAGATGTAGCAGTGGTGGTAATATCGTCAAAATCCAAAATTTGTTTTTAACAGTACCTTTGAAATGGAAAAAATGCAAATATTGGTCCAGATCATCTTTAGAATTCAATGTGGTCGTCTAATGACTGAAGATCTACGTTTGGGGAAAATTTCGTCAAAATTCGTTATGTCCTTTTGACGTAATGCTTTCCACAAAGAGACAGAAACGCCAAATCTGGATCTAGAATCCGGATCCATTTCCAAAAATTTATTGAAGTCTTCCATGACCTAAGAACTGAAGTAATCCTGTTCACTGATAGATATATACACACAGACAGAAATGAAAATCCGCGTCTAAAATCTGGATTCAGAACCGGATCATCTCCTAAAGTTAATGAGTCGTCTGTAACCTAAGATATAGCAGTATTGGAATCTGGATTTAAAATCCGATTACATCTACCAAATTTATTTAATTCACCCATGACCTAAGAACTAACGTAATCCTATTCACTGACAAAGAGAAACACACAGACAGAAATACAAAATCTGTATCTAGAATCTGGATCCAGAACCGGATCATATCCAAAAGTTAATGAGTCATCCATAACCTAAAATATAGCAGTATTGGAATCTATATTTAGAATCCGGATACATTTACCAAATATATTGAAGTCGCCCATGACCTAAGAATTGACGTAATCTTGTTCACTGACAGACAGAAAGGCAAATCCGGATCTAGAATCTGGATCCAGAACCGGATCATCTCCATAAGTTAAAGAGTCACCCATAACCTAAGATCTAGCAGTAATGGAATCTGGATTTAGAATCTGGATACATTTACCAAATTTATTGAAGCCGCCCTTGACCAAAGAACTGACGTAATCCTGTTCACTGACAGACAGATACACACAGAAAGAAATGCAAATCTGGATTTAGAATCCGGATCCAGAACCAGATCATGTCCAAAAGATAATGAGTCATCCATAACCTAAGATCTAGCAGTATTGGAATCTGGATTTAGAATCCGGAGACATCTACCAAATTTATTGAAGTTGCCCATGACCTAAGAACTGACGTAATCTTGTTCACTGAGAGACAGAAAGGCAAATCCAGATCTAGAATCTAGATCCAGAACCGGGTCATCTCCAAAAGTTAAAGAGTCACCCATAACCTAAGATCTAGCAGTATTATAAATTTCGTCAAAATGTGTCATTTGTTTTTTACGTTATCTCTAAAATGGCGAAACAAGATTATCCATATCTAGAATCCTAATCCTGATCGTGAAAATCTTCAGAACTTAATAGGGTTGTCCATCACCTAAGATCTGTCTGTAGCAGTTATTTCATAGAATCTTTGAGGTAGTTCTGAAGTAATTCTGTTCACTGACGGACAGACGCAAAGAAAAAAATACTAATCCTTATCTAAAATCCAGATAGACCGGAAGATCATCTCTAAAACTTAACGGAGTCGCCTGTAGTCTAGAATTTAGCAGTGGTGCAAATTTCGTTAAAATCAGTCAGCTTCTTTTGAGGTTATCTTTAAAATGGTGACACTGCAAAGTAAGCTCTAGAACCCTGATGTAGATCCTAAATATCACTAAAATTACTGAAGTCATCTATGACCTAAGAACTATCATTGGTAATCCTGTCCACAGACAAATAAATTAACTAATTCGATCGAATAACCTAAATAAGTATCGCCAAACTTCATAAAAAGCTTTTAAATTTAAAGTCTCTTTTCAGCGAATAATTTAAGCGGAAAACTACTCGCTCTGATATATGGACAGAAACATCATTTGCCAAGTTGGACAAAGTCATGAAAAGTTAAGAGGCTTTAAAACCCTGGCAAAAATGTACACGCTAAAACACTGGTTGATATGCTCTCTCTCTCTCTCTCTCTCTCTCTCTCTCTCTCTCTCTCTCTCTCTCTCTCTCTCTCTCTCTCTCTCTCTCTCTTTCCATGTGTTTTTTTTTCTACGGTGGCTGGTTTGCAATCGCGTGCAAGTCCTTTTATTAACCCTTCTCTCATTTATTAAATTTTCATCAGTTCTTTATCGTAATTCTCCGACTGCCTCTCATGTCTTTGGGTTAGCAAAACAGTACTTACATAAAAAAAAAAAAATATAGTTAGTGTAAAAACAAAGAATATTTAAAGACCAAACCGTGGAAGCTACAAAAAAATTTGACAAAAAATTAAATGCTGAAGCTTAAATAAGTTTTGTGGGAATAAAAGTCTAAGAGCTATAGCGTTAAATCAGCCTAAAATATGAAGGAATAAATATGTGAAATAATTTGATAAACTTACTCTACATGAAATTTTTTTTAAGAATAATTATAATTAAGATAAGGTTTCCATGAAATAACTGCAACAAATCAATGTTTTAAGGTAAAGAAAATTAATGTATTGAATTAAGTAAAAAATATACTTAATGATAGTAAAGAAAAGTTTCTATATTTTGCTTCTTATACTCCATGTTAGAGAATGCCATAGGTAATATACGACTGTAGCCTTTTACTAAGTATGCCTCAACAATAATTCTAGGTAAGAATTTGTATATGAAGTTTGTGATACTGGTCAAGCCCTTCAATATAATATGAAGCATATGCATTTCGTATCGGGTACTGCAGTGACTAATAAAACATGTACCTGTTAGTGAATGGTAGCTAATTTCATATTGTATACATAAGTACAATAGCACTATATATTGTTATTGTGGCGGGATGTAAACAAAAACAATCCCCACACCCTTGAATCTTACTCCTGACAATTGTCTCCACAACACAAACTTTCCCCTGACGTTATCATAAACTGGACTCTAAGACTAAAGGGCAACAAAAAACAAAACATAACCTTAAAACTATATTTCTCACAAACTAAAACGCAAAAAAATTCTGCATTCAAAATAAGCTTAACATAGAAACCACCAACAACCAAAATAATTACACGTAAAACAAATCATTAAATTCATAAATATACCAAAAAAAACGTAACACCATTCATATAAAACCCTAATGAACTTAAAATTACCCTCACCCAATACCAATATTTGTTTATGTGTGGACCTCTTGTCCACACAAGGGCCAACAGTCCTTCCAGGCCAATGCCACAACTCTCTGGCAGACACAACAATCGGTGGCAGACAGATAATTTTGTGGCAATCTGCTACCCCTGCCTCACTTGGTTGGCAGTCTATATCAGCACTATCATCATCATCATCATCGTACGAAAACTTAATTGTAATAAACAGGCCGGGTCGTCAACAGTTGATCAATCAAATGAGCAGTCCAAACAAAATCGTAATACAGGCCAAGTCATCAACAATACATCCACTTTCCAAAAATTTAAGTCTCTCCAAAGGAGGAATCACGGGTCCGAATATAAAAAAAAAACACTTCCCAGCCGGCTTTCGAAGAACAAAAAAAATAGAACCGACTCCTTCTACAGTCAAAGATCCAATGCTTTCGCCCAAGACATTCATTACCGCCCTAACCTAGCTAAAAAAGGTAAACAAACAACCTCAAATATACCGACAGTCTTTCCCACTATAAACAATCATTCGCAAACTACCCTTGTTCTTCGGCGCGCACCGCGGACACACAAAACACGCACACACAAACGCACATACACACATACTCTCTCGCGCACGCGCGATCTAACAAAACTAAAGCAAATGAAATTCTCTCTCTCTCTCTCTCTCTCTCTGACAAAACTAAAGCAAAAGAAATTCTCATTTTCTCTCTCTCTCTGACAAAACTAAAGCAAATAAACACTTTCTCTTGCGGTTGACAAAACTTAAGTAAATAAACACACTCACTCTCTCTCTCTCTCTCTCTCTCTCTCTCTCTCTCTCTCTCTCTCTCTCTCTCTCTCTCTCTCTCTCATTAATGAAAAAGCTAAAGCAAATAAAATGTATCGATGTAACAATACTAAGACAACACTCTCTCTCTCTCTCTCTCCTCTCTCTCTCTCTCTCTCTCTCTCTCTCTCTCTCTCTCTCTCTCGATTTGGTAAAACAAAAAAAATAAAATAAAATTAATCCTCCACATTCCTCCCCCCTTACTTTGCCAAATCTTCACACAACACTTACCTATTTTCTCATTACCCAGTCGCAATCTGGAACAGGGCCTCGGCTTCGAGTAACTGGGCCTTCATATACCTGCACTCTCTCATTAAAGAATGCCATAGTAATATACGACTGTAGCCTTTTACTAAGTATGCCTCAACAATAATTCTAGGTAAGAATTTGTATATGTTGTTTGTGATACTGGTCAAGCCCTTCAATATAATATGAAGCATATGCATTTCGTATCGGGTACTGCAGTGACTAATAAAACATGTACCTGTTAGTGAATGGTAGCTAATTTTATATAGTATACATAAGTACAATAGCACTATATATTGTTATGTTATATAAATAATGATACTGTATACGTAATTGTATGTTTATGGTATTAAGGTTATATATGCATAACTATATATACATGTTAATCATGTGTAAAAACGTGTATCTGTAAGTCTATATATATGGCTTATATATATACTTGTATGTGTACACGTATGCATATATCTATGCATATATTTATGCATGTCTCTATATATGAATGTCTGTGTCTATATAGGAATGTATATATATATATATATATATATATATATATATATATATATATATATATTATATATATATATATATATATATATATATATTATATATATATATGATTTTGCTTATATATTCATAAGGATAGGGTTAGCATTATTGATATAAAAAAATTGTATAAATCGTCAAAAAAAAAAAGAATATAAAATGATAACGGTCAGCAGAAATGACCCTTTCTGGCAGGTGTCTAATGAGGTTTGATATCCGCACAGGAAACATCTACTAACAGGGCAGGTAGCTGGTACGGAAGCGTCATTGTTCTATAACTCTCTATATGTATATTCGTACGTTTACTTTACCTATAAAATGTAAAGAAACCTCGTTCAATAAATCAGTCCTCTGAAAAAGTATCACATGCAATAACTTGGTCTGAGAGAGAGAGAGAGAGAGAGAGAGAGAGAGAGAGAGAGAGAGAGAGAGAGAAGAGAAGAGAGAGAGAGAGAGAGAGAATGTTTTGCAAACAGACATGCGTATTCGATTGCATATCTTCTTTATATATATATATATATATATATATATATATCTATATATATATATATATATATATATATATATATATATATATATATATATATATATATATATATATATATATATATTATACATGCATATGAATGTATGTAATATATATATATATATATATATATATATATATATATATATATATATATATATATATATATATATAATCTATCTATCTATATATATATATATATATATATATATATATATATATATATATATATATATATATATATATATAGACTAATCTTTTTTTTCATTTGAATGTACAGTTCCCTCCAGGAATTTCGAGACACAGCATATGACTATATAAGATACACGCACTAGGAGTATTATGGTAATACTGTAAGTGGGCGTTTCCATTTATATGGGGCTATTTTGTTTTCTTACAACGAACTGGATTGGCTGTAGGTATTTCTCGATGACAGTTTGTTGTCTGAATTTTTTCTTTTTGATTCATCACAAAGAATGAGATACAGTATGTTCAAATGATAAAGTTGAATTCAAAGAACATTACTAATATTATGAACTTCACCGGTAAATATTATTTAGTAAAAGCAGGATAAAGAAGCAGTCTTGTTCAAATCGCAGTGATTCCTAATTATCGCACATCACCAACGTTGCCTTCGCATAGGGCGATCGTCTGCTGGAGCCTAGAAAACAACAACACGTTTCGTGTATATTATTTCATTAACAGTATCTGTCCTAAACATAAACATCTTAATGAAGATACAATAATGTCTTATGATACAATGCTTGGTTTGTCTTCAGACTCCAATATGAGAAGAGCCAGTTTTGAAGAGACACTAAGTTCTCAAGACG
>NC_090738.1:75898234-75918234 GCF_036898095.1 Palaemon carinicauda
TTTTTTCCGAGAGTTGCTCTCAGACAGCTGCTCTATGGAATGTAAACAGGCTGTAGAGGACTCTCCGAGATTTTCTTTCTACTCTCGCGAGTGTTTCTCTTCTCTCGCGCAAGCTACAGTCTAAACACTCTAGACAGCACTCTCGTAGAGCTAGGTTGTTGCTCTCCACTCTCTCCAGTGAATATTCAGATCTCTGAAAGTTTTTGTTACTCTTGCGAGAGAACATGTGCCAAAAAAGTGGAATAAAGACCAAACAATTGCATTAATTCAGCAATACGAGAAATTTCCTGAACTGTGGAATGTGACTTTGCCTGAGTACAGAAACAAAGAGCTGAAAATTAGTAAAATTAAAGGAATAGCTTAGAACTTGGGAATTAGCAAAAAAGAAATTACAAGGACCACAATCTCCGGAGTCTAATGTGTACTGAAGCTAGAAAATTAAAGAAGAAAAAAATGGGGGTAGAGCTGAAGAAATAATTAGTGTAAAAAAAAGAAAAATAAGAAATAAAAAAAACACTAATCACAAACACACACACACACACACTTCAATACCCGTTATTTTTAACGAGCACGTGCACTAGATTATTTGTTATTATTAATTGAAAAAATAAATTATTAAATATATTTAATTCAAATAAATGCTTAAAATTTACATATTTAATTTAAATATTTGAATTTAATGGGAACGTGCAGTAGATTATTTGTGTTATTATTATTAAAAATAAAAATATTAAATACATTTAATTTAAATAAATGATTAAAATTTAAATATTTAATTTAAATATTTGGATTCAACGGGCACGTGCACTAGTTACTTTGTATTTATATGTTATGCTTTCTTATCCTAACCTACCCTCCCTCACTTACTGCTCACTCCAGCATTTTTTGTGTTTACACAGTGTTATATAAAACTCCTTATTTCTTCAGGAACTGCCTAGCTCTGAAATGATCTGGAAACGGGAATCAACCAGAGCAAACTGGAAGTATTAATTTGGAAACAGGAACCCCCAAACATACAAAGTTCTTATAGCTCGATGTATCTTCCTCAAACAATTCTCTTAATAATTTTGTATGTGCTCCATCTTCTCCCCTTCTGCTTATCCATTTTCGGACCCTTTTCTTTTTCACTTCGTTCATAATTATTAATGCAGCAGCAACATGGCACTTTTGAGACATGTTCTCTCAACCCTCGCTAGTTGTCGTCTGGCACTGGCTCCAGTGTAAATAGATGCGCGAGAAATCTTACCCGACTCTCAGACACTTTCTCTCGCGACACTCACTCACAGCTATCGGAGAGAAAAACTTGCTGGTAGTATAAACACGCCGTAGAGAAAGTCGCGCTAGAGTAGCCGTCTCTCGGGAGAGTTTACTCTCCAATCTAATCGCACCTTAATGCATAAGCTAAGTGTCTTGGGTAGGGAAAATACTGAACAGCATAACCATATTTTAAATTTAAAACCATTGGGAACGTATCAAATTAATTTTTTTTAATAACTTAGAATTACTGAATACCATTTTACCTTTGCCAATGAAGTTGAAGGTAGGGGTATCTTTTCGCCCTTTTTTGTGTTTCTGTATGTGTGATTATTCGTGAACATCTTCTTGGCAACCATTTTAATTGTAGAAAAATGAAAATTGCAGGGATTCACTATTATGGATTAAAATCATATTAGTAAAATTTTTGAAGGTTGATGGTATACGCCCAAGTCAAGGTCAAACAAAATGTCCACTTCATGTAGTCAGCCATATTATCTGAACATCGTTGTCACAGAGACTTCAAACTTCATTCATATTTGAGTGTATTAAAATCGACGCCAATTTTCATGTTCGATAATACAGAGGAATTCAAAAGAATTCTGTTAAAAATCTGAGACTTTACATCTAAAGAATGAAACAAAATCACTGATGTATTCAATATTACCTGACGATATTTATTTCAGCAAAATAGTATTTTAATCTCGTTTGAGTGAACGGTAGAGAAATCGGATTTGTTTCTATGCAGAGCTAATACTCATATACTGAGGGTGTTATTTTTAAAACACTGACATTGCCGCTTTTTATAGTACATATCTATACTTTTTTTAAGATCTTAATTTCAAAGGTATTTATTACCAAGTCTTTTCGTTATATAATTAAACTATGTATTATCGTATAAAGTAAAAAGATGCTGATAGTTTTTTTTTCAAATACAATCTATTCTGCTTCATATAATCACCGTTTTATCTCTCTCTCTCTCTCTCTCTCTCTCTCTCTCTCTCTCTCTCTCTCTCTCTCTATGTGTACATTTATATATATATATATATATATATATATATATATATATATATATATATATATATATATATATATATATATATATATATTTAGGGTATCTCAATTTTTCTGATATGTTGAAGATATTTTCAAACTCTTCCTGAAGAAATTCCGGGCTGCAGATACGTAAGGCTCTTAAAAGCATAGAGGAAAAAGTAGCCTTCTTAACTTGATTACTATGGTTGGAATAATAGTGAATGTATGAATTTACGTTAGTAGGTTTTCTATACACTGAATATTTGAAGCCATTTAGAGTACGGTGAACATTTACATCCAAATATGAAAGACAACCATCCCGTTCTCCTTCACAAGTAAAATTAATGGAAGGTACCAAATTGTTCAGTTCAAAGAGAAATGCATTTACATTTACTAACGTAATTTCATATATTCACTATTATTCCAACCATAGTAATCAAGTTAAGAAGGCTACTTTTTCCTCTATGTTTTTAAGAACCTTACGTATCTGCAGCCCGGAATTTCTTCAGGAAGAGTTTGAAAATATCTTCAACATATCAGAAAAATTGAGATACCCTAAATATTTTATTGAATGTGCTTTACAAAAAGCACAAAGAACTTTTTATTCTGCAACTCCGAGAATGGCTTTTAATAATCATAATGTGCTCGTTTTACCATATAATGATCTCTTACGGAGGGTTCCGAGTTTTTGCAAGAATTTTAATATCAATGTTGTTTTTAAATTTTCAAATACACTGAAAAGTATACTAATAAGGAATTCTCCCAAAGTTTCTCAGGGCTGCATTTACGGGGTTCCTTGCATGAACTACAAGTGTTTTTATCTCGGACAATCTGGGAAGGGCCTGGACACCAGAATTAAACAACATAAATATAGTGTGAGAACGGGACAAATCTCGAATGCTTTGTTTTTACATATTAATAATTTTAATCACATGATTCATTGGGAAGGGGCAAAATTTTTTTTATATTGTAATAATATAACTCGTAGAAATATAATTGAATCTGCTTTTATCAAATTTCACAGTGACTTAATGAATGTAAGCCAGGGTATGTACAAACTGGACCCATTTGTTATTAACGAGATTTGTAAGATTGTTTCTTTATAATCACTTGTTGAACTGCTCTGTATCTGCTGTACTAGTTTTAACAGGACTTTGAATACTTGTTTCCAATTTTTTTCAGTTTTTTTTATTGTTTACTTTCTTAGATGTTCTCTGTGTTTTTAGCATTGTACCTCGAAAATGTGTTGAAATAACACGAAAGCGCTCGGTACGCCTTCTTTTATTTTTCCTGTGGCCTTGGCTGAATAATATATATATATATATATATATATATATATATATATATATATATATATATATATATATATATATATATATATATATATATATATATATAAATACTATATATATATATATATGTATGTATATATATATATATATATATATATATATATATATATATATATATATATATATATATATATATATATATATATATATATATATAACTGTGGGTGTGCATGCATATGTGTTCGCATTTATTTGTATGAATATTGGTATATGATTAATATGAATTTTCATAGGGTAACTTTAGAATACTGAAATCACTTCTTCATTCATATTTTTCATTTATGTTCAAGTTTCTTGAATTTTTTTAGATTATTCATGTAAAATAATTTTTGTGTTTTTATAATTCTTATATATTTAAAAATATAAGAGATAAGAAAAGCGACAATAGATCCTAAGAATCTACAGAGAAGTTAGGTATATTTATTTGCACCAACAAGAGAAATCCTTTAGTCGATTATCTGTTCTCCTGCTCGGGAAGAATGTCCCGTGGGAATGCAGCAACTGAGGCATCATTGTATTTGCGGCTGAGATAGGAAGGATGGATTGGGGTTCTGAGACGATTCAGCACAATAGTGGAGGAAGTATCTATGAATGCTTTGTTGGAGAATCTTTTTTTATTTCGTAGTACCATATTGCCATGGTATTTGGTATTATAATATATTTATGCTGGAGTTTGGTATGATTTCCAAACCACCATATTTCATAACTGACAAAGGCCCAAAGAAATTTCTTTTCTGTTTTAGGTTTTATAAACATAGTAACGGAATTAGAATTAACCTTCGACTTTGTTCACCTTAAGAACACTTTGGAACAGATATTTTGATATCAACGATAACAGGCAAGTGAACATTTTACTACATTTCATTTTCTAACTTTCAACCTTTTATGATCATATAATTAGATAATTATGAAATAATTTCCCTATAGGATTAGTTTAGCCATAGTACCTATTCAAGCTGCCCTAGAATAGTCATATCAGGAAATATTGACATTTGATTTTAATATTTGTGAATCGACATTATTTCAAAGAACGAGGTTATGTTCACATTACTTTTATTTCAAAGGAATCTTTCTTATGAACTAATAATCATAATGAGAGAGAGAGAGAGAGAGAGAGAGAGAGAGAGAGAGAGAGAGAGAGAGAGAGAGAGAGAGAGAGAGAGAGAGGAGAGAGAGAGAGAGAGAGAGAGAGAAATTGGTGGGCTGTCTGCAAATTAATAGAACCATAGTAAAAAAAAAATCAATGATAAATACCAGCCAGCGAATTTCAATAGAGCGTCCGATTGACATTCGATGTCCACTTTCATTTATTTTTTCAGATAGATGCAAAAAGGGTTATCTGGTTTCCAAATCCGGTATGGCCTCCACATTCCGTTGGGATTTTCACATATTGGACGTGTTTATATATTTCCTTGGTTTTATAGATATTTGTCAATGAATTACTAAACATTTACCTATGGTTTAGTTGTATGGAGTGCGTTGGTTGTAAGTTTTGTTTTTAATTTAGTATATACTTTTTCATCAGATATTTAAGTGTCTTCAAAATTAACAAATACACACAATAGATAATATAAACTTTATTGATAAACTCAATATAATGATAACTATATAATAAGTTTATACCCATGGTAATTCTAAAATCAATGAGTACCATTTTTTTTGTGACAGTTTCATAAAAACAAATAAAGAGCCGTTACATTGTTAAAAACACATTAATTAATATTATAATGAATTTTTTTGTTCGAATTCATTATAGTTTACAAAAATATGGTAAACCAAATAAAATATTAAAGATGAAAGTTCACCAATAATAGTTTCGAATAAATTACCAAATATACGGTAAGTAATTGCTGCCAGAAGAACTGGAAAATCTCTTTTTATCAGGGAATGTACATAATAACACTTCCTGAAATTTCTTGAAACAGTTATTAAAAGTCTATTTTCATTACTCAAGGAAAAAGAAGGTATTATGCAAAACACATTTTTTTCTCTAAAATATTCTTGAACCTAAATCTATTGAAGGAAATTTTTTCAACTTTCACCATGTGTATTTCATTATGAATATAAAAGTCATTATTTTATTTTTTGAACTATTACGAGAGAGAGAGAGAGAGAGAGAGAGAGAGGAGAGAGAGAGAGAGAGAGAGAGAGAGAGAGAGAGAGAGAGACCTTTTGCTTAATAAAGCTTGAGACTAAAATATCAAATCCCTGGACAACAACTTTCCATCTCTTTGAAAATAAAATCCCTTCTATTGGTTTGTATTTCCTTCTAAGGGGAGTCATCTCTTTTGCACATTTTTCAATTTCTCTCTTTTTTTTTTTTTGCATTTTTTTCCCCATTCACTTCACTTGATGATATTCTTTTCTTTCTTGCCCCTCTCTATGAAGACCGAAATTCTTGTTTCACTTCATTTTATAGATGTATATTTACTTCGATGAAATTTTGTTTTGTTCATTATGTTTCGCGTGTTACCGCCTCGGCCAGCTCCCCCTTATGGCCTTCCTTCACGAAAGTGAATGCCCCGGGGGAAAAGGCTGAGCCGGCCCTGACAGCTGCCGGTGGGAAACCCATTATACTGTTGAGAATTCTTCAGTCCTCTCTTGGACTGCCATCCACAAACCTTGTAACCGGCAGTACAGCCGGCAGCAAAAGTTGTGGCTAGATGGAAGCTATAACCAAATTTATTCTTCCCCTTCCATTAGAACTCTCATTCTGGGAAGGAGGTGTTAGGCGACAGTAGCCCTCCTACACTTCCAATTATTGTTCTAAACCATAATAATACAGAATCCTCTTTTCCATTCTTTCTCTCTCTCTATTGGTTAGTGCCGCCAGGAACTAGCGTAACCCAGGTAGTATACTGGTAAAACTACAGAATATGACAATACAGTAGCCAGTAAAATAATACAGCAGTTAGAAAACTATGATAATCGGGACACTTATAAATCACCTTCAGTATTAATATTCTACAAGTGGAGGAGTTAGTGTAAATATTCACTGACTCCGGGTCTATGTACGGAACTTATTCCACTCTGTATTTTCCCTTATAAGGAAATTGAAATATTTATATGGACGGAGGTCACAACAATTGCCTGGGAGAGGAAACACAGATATGTGTCTTTCCTATTTCCTTTCTAGCGTACTATCCTAAGCTATTAGATATAATAGTAAGTATTACTATTTTAAATATGCATTTATATTAATGATTTAAATAACCCTATGCTCATTTCACCTTTTCTTTCCTTACAGGAGGAGCCAACGGTGAAGTGTGCAGTCGTTTTCTGCAACCGCAAGAATAAGGACTTTTGTTGGCATACGATGTGCAGGTCTCATGCCCCCTGCTGCATCGTATCAGGATCCCTGAGGTACTGGGACCCGAAGGGTTGCTCCATATGCTTGGCCATGATGACCAAAGGTTTTGGATAAGATATTCCTGAAACTACAGAGACAAGGGATACAGCAAGAGAAACTCTTCGTAGTTGGGTAAGAGGGTTCCAGAAGAACTCTCCAGGACCTTACCTACCTAATGAAGCTTTGAGATACCTTCTGTTCCCTAAGGCCCAATCTAGCGCGGTTGAGCCCCTGGTACAGGTCAAGCCTGCCTTTTTCCAACTGACAGTGGATGCATACATTAAAAAGCAACTGGAAGACATGGACAACCACCAGGAACGGATGTTGGAGGTGTCTACCGACCCCGAAAAGGACCTTCTACAAGAAGAACCTGAAGAAGATGTGGTTCAACCACCTACGGAGGAAGATCCGTGTTGACGGTAACTGAGGACCCTCAGTTTTCCATGACGGCATATTAACCTGTGCCGTCAACCTCTTCAGCCCCAGCTCCCCATCCGGAAGTGCAGATTGGCAGGAGGGAAGCACTTCTAGAGTCGATTAAGCAGATGATGGCAGTGTTCCGGAAGTAACAGCGAGAGATTAAGCAAGATCTCAAAGAGGCGAAGAAAGAGGAAAGAAAAGGGAAAGGCTCTGGCGCTTCCAGAGGCTTTGCTAAGTCTCTTAGAGTTTCTGACTTACCTCACTGCTCGAAAACCAACCCCTGGAGGTACACGAAGCACATGCCCATGATGAATGGGAAGCTCTATATCTCTGAGAAGTTAGGGGCCAAACCCCTTGAAGATATCCAATTATGGCCTAGCCTTTCGGCATACCCAGATTGTCAAGTGAGGCTGTGGGATGAACCAGCATCCCATGAGGAGACGGAACCGAAGGAAGTCATTGTCTTTGATCATGACAAGGCACAGGCTATCCTGTCCAAGACCCTAAAGGGAACCAGATATACCAACTCCAAAGTCTCAGCATTGAGCAAGAGACATCCTACCTCCATTGCTCCTTCCTCCAGAGCTTTCCCCTTCTCAGTGAAAGCCCTTGACTATGTCATGAGAGCAGTCGATGCAGGCCATCCATGCCCAGTGCTAGAAGAATGTAAACCATTATCTCTAGCCATGCCTACCTGCAAGGAGAAGTGGAACGAAGTTCATCTAACCTTCTCCATCTCTAAATTGGATCCGGAGATAGCAGGTCAGCAGTTCAATGAGAACCTTCCATAGCTGCCGGAGCATCTTTTGAGAAGGGAACAGGAGATAAAAAAAGACTAGCCGCTTCTTTGTCTCTACATAACTGTCTGGAAATGTGTGCAGGCCTTAACAATGCCCCAGACATGTACATGGTCTTGGCCAAGTCTCACATGGGTACCCTTGTGAAGGGCTTGTATGTCTTCGTCAGGTCCAGGGGTCCTGTAGAGACCATGTGTTTGCCGCAGCAACAGTCAAACACGAACCCAGGAAGCTGATCACTTCATGTATCCGGGGGAAGGATCTCTTCCCACAAGATGTGGTTCATGAGGTTATTGCTAAAGCCGCCATGGAGAATAGGAACCTTCTCCAAAAGTGGGGCATGTCTTCCAAGAGGAAATCAACCTAAGACAGTGGTCCCCAACCTAAGAACAGGAAGACAAAGAAACCACGTACACCTGCACAACTTCTGACCGTGACCATGGGCACACTGCCTCAAATGGTAGCTAGACGCAAACCACCTTCCAGATGGTCCCCCAGCAGCAAGTAGCTCAATCGCCTGCATTTAATTGAGGCTTTGAGAGGCACTCAACTACTTTTCAACCCCACAGAAGTGGAGGCTCAAAAAGAGGTTCCTCAAGAAACCCCTCAAGGGGTAGAGGAGGATGCGGTCACGGAAATGAATACTTGGGAACATCTCAGCAATTAGAGGCTCCAGGTAGGAGGGAGACTCTTCCATTTTCGGGATCGTTGGACCTTCGATCCCTGGGCCCACAGCCTAATCAAGAATAGACTCAGTTGGAAATGGAACAAAATATCACCACTTTTTCCTCAATTCTTCCAACACTCCACCCCCTTATATGAAGAATATACCTCAGAACTTTTGAAAAAAAAAGGTAATTAAGAAAGCGAAGTCCATCAAATTCCAGGGAAGGCAGTTCCAAGAAGGACTCAGATAAACTCAGAGTCATTCTAAACTTGTCTTCACTCAACAAGTTTATCGAGAACAACAAGTTCCGGATGATTACCTTACAACACAGAAGGACCATTCTACCATAAGGGGCGTACACAATCTCAAATGACCTGGCAGATGTTTACTGGCACCTACCAGACAACAGCCCCCTCTCCTCTTACCTAGGATTCAGGCTATAGAAGACGAAGTACGTCTTCACAGCCATGACCTTTTGGCTAAATATAGCCCCAAGTATATTCACAAAATTTTCGGATACAATCGTCCAACAACAGGTAGTTGTATACATGGATGATTGGCTGGTGTGGCAGCATCCAAGACGGCTTGTCTACAAACAGCCAGAAAGGGGATTCAGTTCCTGAAGCCCCTAGTCTTAAAGATCAGCCGCAAGAAGTCTCGCCTTTCCCAGCTCAGAGATTCAATGGTTAGGAATCCATTGGAACTTATAGTCACACCGTCTCTCCTTTTCCCCGAAGAAGAGGAGAGAGATAGCGAGATTTGTCAGGAGACTACCGAAACTCAAGAAGATTTCAAGACGCCCACAGGAAAGAGTACTGGGTTCTCTCCAGTTTGCAGCAGTGACAGACCCAGTGCTAAAAGCACAATTAAAGGATGCGTCATGAGTCTGGAGAAGACAAGCATCAAATGCTCGAAGAGATCAACAAAGGTTGACACTGACCCGATTGCACACGCTTCTAAGGCCATGGTCAACAGTCAAGAGCCTAACACGAACAAGTCCCTTAAAAACACCTCAATTATCAGTGGTAATTCACACAGATGCCTCCATAGAAGGATGGGGAGGCCATTCCCATCAAAGGAAAGTACAGGGGAATTGGTGGCACCAGTTGAAAACCTTTCACATCAACATCTTGGAAGCTATGGCAGTCTTCCTAACGAAGTATCTATCCTCTCGCAGATCAGTCCACACCAGACTGGTCATGGACAGCAATGTGATAGTAAAATGTCTAATCCGACAAGGATCGAGATCATCTTTTGCCAGGCAAGGAAGAGGAGATGGCACTTATCAGCAGTTCACCTGCAAGGGTTCCGCAATGTGACGGCGGACGCTCTATCCAGGCGAAAGCCGATAGAGACAGAATGGTCCCTAGACACAGACTCATTCTCCTTTATCTTGGAAAAAGTCCCAGAACGGCAGATCGACCTCTTCGCAACGAGCGACAACAAGAAACTACCTCAATATGTAGCCCCTTGCGAGAACCCTCAAGCAGAAGCGACAGATGGAATAGATGGAATCAAATCTATCTGTTCCCACCAACCAATCTCCTGCTGAAGGTCCTCAACAAGCTAAGATCCTTCACAAAAACAACAGCAGTAGTGGCCCCCAAATGGCCCGGAAGCAATTTGTTCCCTCTAGTTCTAGAATTGAAACTGAAGCTGTTCCCTCTACCAAACCCATTTTAATCTCAACTGGTTCAAAAGTCGACTGTCTACGCTTCATATTCGAGAACCAACAACCTATATCTCATGATTTTCTCGCCTTAGCAGCCAAGAAAAGGTTTGGGATCTCAAAAGACATCGAATTTATAGAAGAATACAAGTCAAATTCCACTAGGAGACAATATGAATAGTCTTGGAAGAAGTTGGTTTCCTTCGTGAAAACAAAGAAACCGACAGAAAAATCAATAGATTTCTGTCTCTCCTTCTTCATCTACATACATGAACAAGGCCTGCCTTCTACCACAATAACTGCGTGCAAGTCAGCTTTGACTAGACCTCTTCTTTACGCCTTTCAGGTGGACCTTTCAAGTGAAATCTTCAATAAGATACCGAAAGCATGCGCTAGACTCAAACCAGCAACCCCTCCAAAGCCCATATCATGGTCATTGGACAATGTCTTGCACTGCGCTTCGAACATGAACAACGAGAATTGCAGACTAAAGGATCTAACACAGAAAGTGATATTTCTGTTTGCTATAGCCTCAGGGGCTAGAGTTAGTAAAATAGTGGCCTTGTCCAGGAATGAAGGCCATATTTAGTTCACAGAAGCGGGAGATCTGAACTTTTTCCCGGATCCTACCTTTCTCGCCTAAAACGAGCTACCCACCAAATGGTTGGGTCCTTTGAGAATCTGCCCTTTGAAGGAAGATGTCTCTCTATGTCCAGGTGTATCTTCGAAGAGCTTCAGACTTCAAAGAAGGACAGCTCTTCCGAGGTGAAACCTCAGGATCAAACTTATCCCTAAAACAACTGAGGGCGAAACTCACCTACTTTATTCGCAGAGTGGATGCTGACATTACACCCGCATGTCAAGATCCAAGAAAAGTTGCTTCTTCGTTGAACTTCTTCCAACACATGGACTTTGATAGGCTCCGCTCATATACGGGGTGGATATCATCCAGAGTTTTCTATAAACATTATGTAAAGCAAGTGCACGAGATAAAACACTTTGTGGTGGCGGCAGGTAGTGTCATAAAACCTGTCGTCTAGTGCTGCGATGAAGAGTGGACTGTTTTGGGACTCAACAGTGTATCGGGTGAATAGACTCTTCTATATAGAAGCAGAATCTAACCAATAAAACCAGTGTCATCTGAACATTTGCACACAGTGTTGAAGCATATCCAACATCTAAGTGAAACGAAACTAATTAACTTCACATTATTGAGTGGCATTTTAACAAATGAATTAATATATGAATATTCTTCCCGTACAGCTTAAAATACATATATATATATATATATATATATATATATATATATATATATATATATATATATATATATATATATATATATATATATATATATATATATATATAACTAGGATGTTCATATATGCAGACTAGATTCCTTCTCACGATACATTATTATCTTTTGTTTTGATTATGAAAATAGAAACAAACAATGTATCTGTCTTCTTTTATCCTCAAAAAAAAAATAAAAGATTCCAGAGCCTTTCTATTTTTTCCTTAAATAGATACCTTTTTAGTATGTTTTCCAAAGAACAATCAGGTAATCTCGAAAAAAGTTTCCCTTGTGTTCCTATGGAAATGTTAACTTTGAATCTTTATAGTTGAAGTTAACAATTCCCGTGCAGGGGACAGGAAGCCCAAGTTAGTTCCAAACTTAGCGGATAAGACAAATAGCGGTAATGTCATACCCATAGGTCTAGGAGACCATATAAGGAACTCATTAAAAGTAAAGGCACTTGTACAAACCCACAAATCTAGTACTTTCAAGATAATTCTCTGGTTAGCTTCCATCAGGACGTCATGGCCGAGCCCCAAAAACGGATTTTAAGCAAGGCGAAAAATCTATTTTTGGGTGAGATAGCCATGTTGTCCTGATGGACCCAACCTTCTTTCAAAAAAAAAAAAAAAATAAATGGAATGACCCCAGCCGAAAAAAACTCTATATGCGGCTATTTGTGCTTAAATGCAACAAGGAATGAAGGGTCGTAGTAGTACAGGGAGGGGGTCCACTGGGTACCTAGATAACGGCTCCCCTTCGTTCGTCACTTCCCCCTCAAAGAGTTATATCTATTCGGGGTGAAGATTCCTATGTGTTGTATCAAAAAATACGTCCCCTGATATTATGCAATATCCTTAAAGATATATTAGGAATACTCGCGCCAGGAGTTAGAATTCTGGAGACTACGGTTAATTCTCTGGGAGTATCAGTGTAGCAAATATCCCTTAGAGAGCTACCTAAAGGAACCTTCCATCATGATGACATGGCTATCTCACCCAAAAATAGATTTTTCGCTTTGCTCAAAATTCGTTATATATACCACCACGCTGGCTACTGAGGATTGGTGATGGTCGGAGATTTTTGTCTAATGGCAAACATCGAACATCTCCAGTACAGGTTGCCCTGAATAGTATAGGTTTACTTATCTTGACGATAAAAAAAAAAAGAAAAAAAATTCATGAATATGACGTATCATATAACCTATGAAAAGAAACAGCATAACTGGTCTCTTGACAACCTCTTTTTATGGCTAACGTTAAAATCTCCAAGTATGTAACGAGACAATCAATCGTTATCACTTGCAACGTTATTTGAAATGATAGTAACTTCACTGACATTCCAAGTATTTCCAGTACAAAACTGAGTTAATCTGAATGTGAATGTTTAAGGCTACGTACTTTAAAGATTAAATTTGAACCTTTATTAAGCCAAAGATATTGGATTGGAAAAAATAATAAAAAAGGGATTATAAGAAATTATTACCTAAAGCTTATATAAAAGCTCTTTAGGACTAAGGTGCAAATAGCAATTTGTAAGAAAAAGATCTAGAAAACAGGTAAATAAAATGAAAATAACTCGTTAAATCCTCTTTGCTGTAGTTGATGCCACACGTCTAGCTAATTTCCTCTATTATGTGATAAGAAGAGTTATTTGTTCTTGGAAATGGATTACATGATGGTAATTTTACTTAAAATTAACAATAGTGAGCTTGTATTATCCGGATAATCAGGATTAAACATATTTTATGAGAACACCTGACAAAACCTTGGATTTTAAAAATAATCTTGCTTCGAGCATTTTATCTGTATCTGGTTCTGTCTGTCTTGTATTTGACAAGTATTATTCACCCAATTTTAATCCAATTATCCTCTTTCATTTAATTTACATCTATTACTAACATGTCTATTTTTTATGTATTTCATACAGATGTTACACAGAAATAAAAGGTGTTAAAATATACTGAAAATAAAAAGAAAAGAAATAATTCATAATTTAGTTTTCATTTTATGATTTTCCTATAAAATTTATTTTCATTGAATTATTAAAATCTAAAAAATATTTAATAGAGTACTTAATACGCAAGTAGTGTTAGATGACATATCCAACGTTACAGTGGTTTATTTTTCAAATATCATCTTTTTTATTTGTATATTTATATTTTTATAAATTTATAATTTTTTTTATATATTCTATATATTTATATATATACTTTTATATAGTTATTACTGATGAGAAATAGAATATGTAATCACTGCTCCTAAACTATTTTTGGGATTTAATGGGTGGTTTATTCTTTTATACCTCTGATTGGGAACTTTTCTATAGCAACGTTGAAGGCTCAGGCTGTTCTTCATTTGTAATGAAGAGTATATTGCTGCATAACTTTCATTTTGAAGCTATAGAAAAATATACAAATATATTGAAATCTAAATTTTTTTTATGATTTTGATGATAATTTGGCTATAATGGATTGAAATTATTTCTGAACTTAGCAGGTAGTAGGTTGGCCAGGGCACCAGCCGCCCGTTGAGATACTACCACTAGAGAGGTATTGGATCCTGTGACTGGCCAGACATTAATGCATTGGATCCCTCTCTCTGGTCACGGCTTATTTTTTCTTTGCCTACACTTACCCAGAATAGTTTGGCCTATTCTTTACATATTCTCGTCTTTCCTCATACACCTGACAATATTGAGATACTTAACACTTCTTCATCCAAGGGGTTAATTACTGTACTGCAATTTGTTCAGTGTACTTTCCTCTTGGTAAGGGTAGAAGAGACTCTTTAGCTGTGGTAAGCAGCTCTTCTAGGAGAAGGACACTCCAAAATTAAACCACTGTTCTCTAGTCTTGGGTAGTGCCATAGCCTCTGTACCATGGTCTTCCACTGTCTTGGGTTGGAGTTCTCTTGCTTGAGGGTACACTCAGGCACACTATTCTATCTTATTTTTTTTCCCTTCCTCTTGTTTTTTTGAAATGGTGTGTTGGGCAGGCTTAATAGAAGGGCCATGGATGCCTGGTGGTTCATCAAGAGGTTGTCTTTTCCTTTTTCTGATTATTTTTCTTCTCAAAACCATCCTTACTGTCCTCCCTTCAGTTGAAGTGGCTATCCTGGAGGGTATTTAGCCTTGCATGGTGTATCGGCTCCTCCATGTTGACCAGTTTTTCCGACTTTTTACTATAGTCTATGGGTATCATCAATCACTTTGTTTATAATTCTGTACGTATTGTTTTTGTTATAATTCTTG
Source organism: Palaemon carinicauda (assembly GCF_036898095.1). NCBI lineage: Eukaryota > Metazoa > Arthropoda > Malacostraca > Decapoda > Palaemonidae > Palaemon > Palaemon carinicauda. The sequence goes on from NC_090738.1 coordinate 75,913,327, forward strand.
TTAATCTAGTTTTTAAGTATGATGTCTCTTTTTTATTTCTATTAATTCTTATGCTGTCTGGAGACATTGAGCGAAATCCGGGACCAGTACGTCCTAGATTTCGTCAATGTCGTCTTCTGTATTGCAATATTCGTGGTCTTCATGCAAATATCCAAGACCTTACAGTTGCGTCCAGACAGTATGATATTCTTTTGTGCTCAGAAACTTTGGTTTCTAATATGAGGCACTCATCTGAGCTCCTTATAACTGGTTTTAAGAAGCCAATAATGTTGAAACGTGATGCCATCCCTAGGGCCAGGGGAATGGCGGTGTATATTAGGACCGAGTACCCTGCTTCTCATAAGTCCTGCTATCAATGTGGATGTCATGAGATTCAGGTAATAAAAGTTTGTGGCGGGCATAACAACTTTTATTTGTGTTCGATCTACCGGAATCCAGACATAGATGATTCTATCTTCGATTGTCTTCTTACCATTAATGCTAAGATACAAGAAGATGATAGAAAGGCTTCTTTTGTCTTTGTTGGTGATTTTAATGCTCACCATAGGGAGTGGCTAAGTTCTATCTCTCCTACCGATCGCCATGGCTTAAGAGCTTTAGACTTTGCCTCTGAATCAGGCTGTGAGCAAATCATAAATGAAGCTACTCACAGGTCTGGTAATTGCTTGGACCTCGTATACACTGACTCCCCTGGCGTTATAACTAGTAAGGTTGGTTCTCCAGTCGGGACATCTGATCATGCCTTGATTTCATTATTAGTGAAGACTGAGCAGCCTGTCCCTGATATATATTATTCTTGTAAAATTTATATGAAATCCCAAGCAGACTGGAATGGGATTTTGCATGATCTTTTGTGCTTGAATTGGTCACAATTATATGATAGTGCAGATCCTGTTGTCCCTTTGAATGAGAATCTAGTCAACATAATTGATAGGCGTATCCCTTCTCGTGTGCTAAGGTACCGAGTGAAGGACAAACCATGGTTCAATGATGATTGTAGACGTGCTTATTTGGAGAAACAGGAGGCCTATCATCTTTGGAAGGGTAACAGATCAGATTTGACCTGGAGCAACTACTCAGCTTCGAGCTTTTGCTCAGAGAGTTTATGCCTCAACTGAAAAGGAGTACAATTTAACCATAAAAGAAACACTTTCTGGTACAACTCAGGAACATAAATGGTGGTCTACCCTTAAATCTGCACTCTTTGGTGTAGATGCAACAGTTCCTCCTTTACTCAAACCAGATGGCTCAGTCACTCACTGTCCAAAGGAAAAGGCAACCCTTTTGGCTGATGTTTTCGACAGTAAACAGAGTAATGAAAAACTTGAACTTCCTCATTCCTGTTTTCCAGAGGCTAAACTAACTAGTTTAGCTTTTCGATCTCGTGAGATTAAAGCTCTGTTGATGGACCTTGATGCCTATGGAGGTGTAGACCCAAATGGTATTTTTCCTTTGTTTTTTATAAAGACAGCAGATTTCTTAGCTCCAAAGTTATCTGTTATTTTGCGCAAGTTAGCAAGAAGAGGAGCTTTTAGCACTAGTTGGAGAATTGGTAATGTTACTCCTCTATGTAAATGTGTTTGTGGTAGCTCAATTCCCACTGATTACCGCCCAATTTCCATAACTCCCATATTATCTAAAGTTTTTGAACGTCTTCTGGCAAAACGTCTTAACAGGTTTGCTGAAGGTAATCATCTACTCCCTAGTTTGCAATTTGGTTTTCGTAAAGGCCTTGGAGCATGTGATGCCCTTCTTACAATCTCCAATGCTGTACAGAAATCCCTTGATTATGGTCGGGAAGTTCGTATGATTGGCCTTGATTTTAGTGCTGCCTTTGACCGTGTTAATCATGAGGCCCTTGTTTTCAAACTGAAACAGTTGGGAGTGGGTGGGTCGTTTCTTAGCATTATTATTGATTTTTTAAGTAATAGATCTCAAAGAGTTGTTGTTGATGGGCACCATAGTGATTTTAGGAATGTGATATCCGGTGTTCCACAGGGTAGTGTTCTTGGCCCATTACTTTTCATACTATATACACATGACATGTGGTTTGGCCTTGAAAACAAGCTTGTTGCATATGCAGATGATGCTACTCTCTTTGCATCAATTCCATCCCCTGAATGTAGATCTAGGGTTGGTGAATCCCTTAATAGAGATTTAGCTAGAATTAGTGCATGGTGCAAATTATGGGGTATGAAGTTGAATCCTAACAAAACTCAAAGTATGATTGTAAGTAGGTCAAGGACGGTGGCTCCTCAACATCCGGATCTCAGTATTGATAATGTTTCTTTAAATATGTATGACTCTTTCAAAAGTTTAGGTGTGATTCTCGACAGTAAATTTACTTTTGAGAAACATATAAGGTCTGTGTCTTCTTCAATTGCACAAAAAATAGGCTTATTGAGAAAGTCTTTCAAGATTTTCGGTGATCAATCTATTCTGAAGAAGTGTTTTAATTCTTTCATTCTACCTTGTTTTGAGTATTGTTCTCCTGTCTGGTCTTCAGCTGCTGATTCTCATCTTAATTTGTTGGACAGAAACTTACGGTCGATTAAATTTCTTATTCCTGATCTAGATATTAATCTCTGGCACCGTCGTTCAATTAGTTCATTATGCATGCTGCATAAGATTTTTCATAACTCTGACCATCCTTTACATTCAGATCTCCCTGGACAATTCTATCCTGTTCGTAATACTAGGCAGGCAGTTAATTCTAATAGCCAGGCCTTCTTCATCACGAGACTCAATACTACGCAGTATTCTAGAAGTTTTATTCCAGCTGTTACCAAGTTGTGGAATGATCTTCCTAATCGGGTGGTTGAATCAGTAGAACTTCAAAAGTTCAAAGTTGGAGCAAATGCTTTTTTGTTGACCAGGCGGACATGAGTCTTTTTATAGTTTATTTATAACATATTCGTTTTTGATGTTGTTAATAGTTTATATATGACATGTCTGTTTTGACGTTGTTACTTGTTTTAGAATGATTTATTGTTAATTTGTTCTCTTCATTTATTTATTTCCTTATTTCCTTTCCTCACTGGGCTATTTTTCCCTGTTGGAGCCCCTGGGCTTATAGCATCTTGCTTTTCCAACTAGGATTGTAGCTTGGATAGTAATAATAATAATAATAACAAGAGAATTATATGTTTAGTAAGAAATTATCCGATGTAATATATACACACATACACTCTCTCTCTCTCTCTCTCTCTCTCTCTCTCTCTCTCTCTCATATATATATATATATATATATACATATATATATATATATATGTGTATATATGTGTGTGTGTGTGTTTGTGTGTACTTATATATATATATATATATATATGTGTATGTGTGTGTGTATATATACACATATATATAGAAATATATATATATATATATATATGTATGTATGGATATATATATATATATATATATAGAAATATATATATATATATATATATATATATTTATATATATATATATAAATGTAAATATATAGATATAGTTATATTATATATATGTATCCATATGTATATATATATATATATATATATAAACATACATATATACATATATAAATTTATATATATATATATAAATATCTATCTATCTATATATATATATATATATATATGTATATATACACACACACATATATATATATATATATATACGTATATATAAGAATATATATATATATATATATATATAAATATATAGGCCTCTATATATATATATATATACATATATATATATATATATATATACATATATAAATATATATATATATATATATATATTTATATATATATATATATATATATACATATATAAATATGTATATTTATATATATGTGTATATATATATATATATGTATATATATATATATATATATATATATATATATGAAAGCTATGACATGAATTCTTTTCAATAATTTAAATCTTGAATCACAGTTCTAAAGTAATTTTTATTCATTAGAGCCAATTTATCCTTGAAATCAGTTAAAGAGTTTTGCTATGTACATTTTCCCTCATACGTATACAATTAAAAGTATTTTGCAAAGTAGGTCGATCACCGATTTTTATAAAACGAATAATAATATTGTTATTATTATCATAATTTTTATTATTATCATTATTATTGTTATTATTATTATTATTATTATTATTATTATTATTATTATTATTATTATATTATTATTATTATTATTGTTATTTTTATTATTATTTGTTGCTAAGCTACAGCCCTAGTTGGAAAAGCAGGATGCTATAAGCCAAAGGGCCCCAAAAAGAAAACTACTAAAAAAGTTTAAGAACAACAATTTTAAGTTGCAACAGTCAATAACCTTTGATTCATATAAAATTAATGAAATACTTTTTATTTGGCGAAAAAAAATTCAAATTTTGACGTAAATTGACTATGAAATGACAACAAAGTTGACAAAGGAGCCAAAATCTAGCTTTGAGAGCGTTATTGAGCGTAGGGATTTTGTTTCCATGAAATTGGAATGCCATTTCACTAGATATTTCCTATAACCGACTGAAATTACTGTAACCATCCAGCATCCTATTTTAGGTTCCCGACAAAATTGGTCTCATCATACCTAAAAGCTTTCCTCTGAAAGATTCTGCTACAATCTTCTCTAAATGAATAACGTTAAAAGATCACCTACGCTGAAAAAAATTGTTTGCATGAATTGTATTTTCTTATAACACAGATATGTAGAATATAATGGACATGGTTTTTAGATCATTGCATTAGATCAATGAATATTATGGTAGTTATGTTTAATTATATATAAACTTAGATCTTTTCTATTAGTGTTTAAACGCCCCTCAACGGGTCATTCCCTAGAGACTGACCAAATATACATATGATCAGCGACCGAGACCCCTTTCCACCCAAGCTTGGCCCAGGAA
>NC_090738.1:75920734-75930413 GCF_036898095.1 Palaemon carinicauda
CTAGGCTAATTGCTTATGGAGCCTTAGTATACTTTATTATACTCCCCGGTTGCTTTCTTTTCTTCGGAGAAGGTATGCAATCCCTTTCCCTCTGTTTAAGCCTTGGGCTTATCCCTAAGTGGTTTTTTCCGAATTTATTTTCGATAAAACTATACTAGGGTGTTACTGTACCTTCCTGTTCCAGCAGAGTCTGGTTCAAAGAGGGACAGAACAACAGAGTTTTTAGTCTGAGTCCGTGTTGTTTGGCTTGGGGCAGAGTCTCCCTCGCTGACCTAACACTTACAAAGGGAGCTTAGCTCCCTTAGGTCACTATCGAAGGTTTCTGTAGTTATGATTCCTTCTTGTGTGATCGACCAGACTAAGTCCTGTTGCTGTTCTCGGGGAGGATAAATCTTCCCTTGGGAGTAGCAACGCCTTCCTTGCTTTGGTGCTCTGGAAGCTGGCAGGTATTATACTACTGCGCTGGCCCTTTCCCTTAGATCTCCCTTAGGCTAAGACAAAGTTCTTGGCTGCGGGTGATCTGTCACTAAAGCAAGGTTGGCAGGACCCTCTTGTCCCTTCCCCCTCTATCTCCGTAATGGCCTAGCCATTACTGTACTGTACCTTGCCGGCCGGCAGAGCTGGCCGGCAGGGGTATTACTGTACTGTATGTCATTCTACTTCTGGACCTAGTATAGGTTGGGATATGGAATTGACTAAGCCCATTGCCGGCCGGCAGAGATGCTGGACTGCAAGGGTCTTATATTTTCGAGTGCTGCCCGGACCTCTCTTGGTCCCTCATCCATGCCTGCCGGCAGAGCCGGACGGCATTGGTCAAGGAAGCCTGAATTAAGTTTCTCCCCTTCCTTATATGCACTCTTTCGGTTGCCGGGCTTGGGGGGTTGTGTACACTCTTATCCCGGCATCCATTCTATTTTCTTCTAGTGCTGTACCTGTCCCGGCAGCCGGCCTATGAGGCCGGCTGCCGGCCTATGAGGCCGGCAGCCGGGCAGGTGTAGTCTTCTGGTTCTTTTGCTGCCGGCTGGCATCGGTCTTGTACCTTTGCCGGCCGGCTTATGTCAGTCCTTGTCTGCCGGTCACCAAGAGTGTGGCCGGCAGCTGGGTACTACCTTGTGTAGTTGCTGGCCGGCAATCATTGCCGGCCAACACTGGCTGTCGCTGGCCGGCAGCTGCTGCCGCCGGCACAGGCATTTGAACCAGAGGGCTGCCGCCCTATAGCTGTTAAGTAGTATACTTTAAAGCTAATTGTGGTGTGTGCCGGCCGGCAAAGGCAGGCCGGCACACATCCTCCTATACTGTACTTGTATTCTTCTGTATAGCATATACAGTAAGAAGAAAACTATAGTAAAAGTTTAGGTACAGCACTGTATCTTCTAACACTATTGTGTTTTCTTGCACAGCCCTTTGCTATTGCCCTCAGACAGGAAGCAGAGTTCTTCCCCGTCTATTATCCAGGATTTTAAAATCATTGCCTAGGTGTGAGCTCCACCTGTTTCCTCTGGAAACCTTGCATTGGTTACTCTAGTAGAGATAAACCATTTTGATTTTATTATCTGGAAGGCTGCAACAATGGGTTGTGAGGGAAACACAAGTGTGTGTCTTTCCTTTATGAATTGTTATGCTATACTATGCATATCCAGTGATACATAGTTCACTTGATACTCATGGAAATTTCTTCTCTTTACAGGAGGACCCTCCGAAGTGCGGAAATGTTTTCTGCAATGTCCGCAGCAAGAACCTCTGCGGACATGAGTGTTGTAGGAGACACGCAGCATGCGCTGTCTCCAAGGATGATCTCCAGTATTGGGACCCTCAGGTATGTACTGTATGCACTAACCTGATTACTGAGGCTTTTGATTCCCCTAGAACGGCGGAATCAAGGGATATAGCTAGGGAAAAGCTTCGTACTTGGGTAAGGGGCTTCAAGAAGAACACCTCTGGCCCTTATCTTCCAAGTGAGAAGATGAGGGCGTATCTTTTTCCCCCAGGCATCAGCTGAGGCAGTGATTCCCCAGCCTCAAGAGGAGATCCTTCAAGATCAAGTCCAGGTGGACGAGGAAGTCGCAGATGCGATGCAAGACATCCAGTTGTGTGACAGGATGTCTGACCTGGACGAACGTTTGGAAGAAGACCTCCTGGCAGAAGGTCAGGATCAAGTTCAAACCCCGGATGTCGTAGAGGATGAGGTCGACGAGGTGTCGGCTACTCCGGTTCAGATGCCGGAGCCTATCCCCTCAACATCGGCTGGCCTCCCAGTAGAACTGGGACAGGCCCTCTCTTCGATTGTTGGAATGATCCAAAAATGCAGAAGGAGAATCAGGAGAAGGCGGCTGCAATGGAACTGCGTATGCAGTCCCTGGCAGAATCACATGGGCCCCGGAAAAGGCTCAATGTGAAAGACCTTCCCATATGCTCAGATGCTAACCCATGGAGGTATGCTGAGCACATGCCGATGACGACTGGAAAGATCGTCATCTCGGATAAGCTGGGTTCAGTTCCCCTAGAGGAGGTAGAATTCTGGCCCAGCAAGGCATCATATCCGGACTGCTATGACCGGCTGAGAAAAGAACCAGCTTCAAGGGAGGAGACAGAGCCGAAGGAGGTCATTATTATGGACCACGCTAAGGCTCAAGCCCTACTTTCATCCTCGATGAAAGAGAGGGGCTTCTCGAATTCGAAGGTAGCTGCATTGAGCAAGAAGCTCCCTTCGTTTGTGTCCTCTCCTGATAGAGCCTTCCCCTTTTTACAGAAAGGGTTTGCGGCTGTCCTAAAGGCAGTCGAGGCCGGCAAGCCTTGCCCCTCCCTGGAGGAGTGTAAACCCTTGTCGCTGGCTCTACCTATGGACCACAAAGACTGGAAGGATGTCCATCTGACATTCTCAGTGGGAAAGTTGGAGGCTGATATTGCCGGACGGCAATTCGGCGAGGACCTCCCCAAGCTGTCCGAATCTCTTTTACGAAGAGAGTTCGAGACAAAAGAAAGACTGGCTGCCTCAATGTCTCATCAGACTACTCTCGAGACGATGGCAAGTGACCCCAAGGTCCATGAAATGTTCATGGTAGTGGCTAAGTCTCACTTAGCCACAGTGACGAAGGACCTTTATAGCTTCGTCAAGGCAAGGAGAGCTTGCAGGGAGTTCGTGTTCACCGGGGCTTCGGTGAGACACGAGCCAAGAAAGTTAATCTCCTCCAACATTTGGGGAAAAGACCTTTTCCCTATCGATGTGGTCAAAGAGGTTGTTGATAAGGCCGCCGTGGAGAATAGAAATCTTCTCCAGAAGTGGGGCCTGGCTATCAAAAGAAAATCTTCCCCGGATGAGGGTCCTCAACCAAAGAGGAAGAATATGAGGACTAGGCTACCATTTCGGCCAGCCAAGCCTTATAGACAGCAACAGCAACTGCAATTGCCTTTGCCTCCAGTGCCCCAGATGGTGGCACAAACCCCCGACTGCCTTTCAGTGGGTACCCCAGGCTGTGCCAGGTCAGTCAACCACATTTGCCCCAACGTTCGAAGGACAGTCTTCTTCCTTTCGTGCAAAACCTAGAGGAGCAGCCAGAGGCTCGTCTAGGCGCCCCTCAAGGGGAAGGGGATTCAGAGGTGGTCGTGGTCAGGGAGGCAAGACCTCAGGACGGCAGTCCAAGTGAAATGATACCGGTAGGAGGGAGACTGATGAAATTTTGGGATCGCTGGACCTTCGATCCTGGGCCCAAAGCCTACTCAAGAATGGACTGGGTTGGAGCTGGTACAGCACTCCACCCCCCATGCCTTCGGTTTTTCCAACACTCCCACCCCCGTTTTGGAGGAGTACGTTCAAGAACTGTTGGAGAAAAATGTGATCCGAAAGGTAAAGTCCATCAAATTCCAAGGGAGGCTGTTTTGTGTTCCCAAGAAAGACTCGGAAAAGCTCAGAGTCATTCTGGACTTGTCACCACTCAACAAGTTCATAGTGAATTGCAAATTCAAGATGCTAATCACTGCAACACATAAGGACCTTACTGCCCAAGAGGGCATACTCAGTCTCTATAGACTTGTCAGACGCCTATTGGCACATTCCAATCAGCCGTCGACTCTCCCCCTACCTAGGGTTCAGGCTACAACGGAAACTGTACGCCTTCAGAGCCATGCCATTCGGGCTAAACATAGCCCCAAGGATTTTCACGAAGCTTGCGAGCGCAGCTCTCAAACAATTACGCCTAAAGGGAATTCAGGTAGTAGCCTACCTGGACGACTGGCTGGTGTGGGCAGCATCCGAGACCGAATGCTTGCAAGCTTCCAGTCAGGTGATCCAGTTCCTAGAGTACCTAGGCTTCAAGATCAACAAGAAAAAGTCTCGACTTTCTCCATCCCAAAAGTTCCAGTGGCTGGGAATCCACTGGGACCTTTTGTCACACAGTTTCTCCATCCCAATGAAGAAAAGGAAGGAGATAGCGGGCTCTGTCAAGAGACTTCTAGATTCCGAAAGGATATCAAGACGCGAACAGGAGAGGGTACTAGGCTCTCTCCAGTTTGCTTCAGTGACAGACCCAGTGCTAAGAGCACAGCTAAAGGATGCAACCGGAGTTTGGAGAAGGTATGCATCAAACCGCGCGAAGAGACCTGAGAAGACCAGTGGCCCGCCTCGGCTACGTACTCTTCTCAGACCTTGGTCCCAAGCCAGACATCTAAAGAAGTCGGTTCTTCTTCAGCCACCTCCCCGTCGATGACGATTCACTCAGACGCCTCAAAGGAGGGATGGGGGAGGTCACTCTCATCGGAAAAAAGTCCAGGGGACTTGGTCCAAGCTATTCAGGACCTTTCATATAAACTTTCTAGAAGCTATGGCAGTGCTCCTTACCTTAAAGAAAGTCTCCCCGCATCACTCGATCCACATAAGATTGGTGACAGACAGCGAGGGGGTTGTGAGATGCTTGAATCGACAAGGGTCGAGGTCACCACCTCTCAACCAAGTGATGTTAGCCATTTTCCGATTGGCGGAAAAGAAGAAGTGGTACCTGTCGGCAGTTCACCTTCAAGGAGTCCGCAATGTGACAGCGGACGCTCTATCCAGGTTCACACCGATAGAGTCGGAATGGTCCTTAGACGCAGGATCATTTTCCTTCATTCTGAATCAAGTCCCAGAACTGCAAATAGACCTCTTTGCGACGAAAGACAACAAGAAGTTGCCCCTGTACGTGTCCCCGTACGAGGACCCCTTAGCGGAAGCAGTGGACGCAATGTCCCTCGACTGGAACAGATGGTCCAGGATTTATCTGTTCCCTCCTCACAACCTTCTGTTGAGGGTCCTCAACAAACTGAGATCCTTCAAGGGGGGTAGCGGCAATAGTGGCCCACAAGTGGGCGAACAGTATGTGGTTCCCCTTGGCGTTGGAACTACAGATGAAGTTCGTGCCGCTACCACATCCAGTTCTGACCCAGCGAGTCCAGAAGTCGACTGTCTGCGCTTCATTACAGAAAACCCCAGACCCTGCAGCTCATGATTTTCTCGCCCTAGCGGTGAGAAAGCGCTTCGGGATTTCGAAAGCCAGCATAGACTTCCTAGAGGAATACAAGTGCAAATCGACTAGGAGGCAATATGAGTCATCTTGGAGAAAATGGGTGGCCTTTGTAAAGGCAAAGAATCCGCAGGAGATCTCAACAGATTTCTGCTTATCTTTCTTCATCCACCTCCATGGCCAAGGATTGGCAGCTAACACGATTTCAGTGTGTAAATCGGCTTTGATGAGACCCATTTTATTTGCCTTCCAGATCGACCTAGGTAACGAGATCTTTAATAAAGTTCCGAAAGCCTGCGCTAGGCTCAGACCTTCAGCACCTCCAAAGCCCATATCATGGTCTTTAGACAAAGTTCTTCATTTCGCCTCCTTGTTGAGCAATGAAGAATGTGCGTTAAAGGATTTGACGCAAAAAGTTATTTTCCTATTTGCACTCGCGTCCGGGGCCAGGGTTAGTGAGATCGTAGCCCTCTCGAGAGAGGCAGGTCGTGTTCAGTTCCTGGATGGGGGGGGAGCTGAACCTGTTTCCGGATCCTACGTTCTCGCCAAGAATGAGTTACCCACCAACAGGTGGGGTCCCTGGAGAATCTGCCCCTCTGAAAGAAGATGCATCTCTATGTCCAGTAGAATGCCTAAAGGTCTATCTTCGTAGAACTTCAGACTTCAAGGGTAGTCAACTATTCAGGGGAGAAACATCAGGCTCAAATTTATCTCTGAATCAACTCAGAGCGAAAATGACATATTTTATTCGCAGAGCGAATCCTGACAGTACACCCCGCAGGTCACGATCCGAGGAAAGTTGCCTCATCCCTAAATTTCTTTAATTGTATGGATTTTGAACATCTCCGTTCATACACGGGCTGGAAGTCTTCCAGGGTGTTCTTTCGCCACTATGCGAAGCAAGTAGAGGAACTTAAGAGATCTGTGGTAGCAGTGGGTCGTGTAGTTAACCCTACTGTTTAACTCTGCGAGGAACAGTGGTCTTAATTGGGACGATTAAGTCCAGGGTGAGTGTGTAGGTACATAGTGTACTACAAACTAAATGAGGGCACCAAGTGCCCATATAGACTGTTCCTTCCTTCAAAGGTGAACCTTGCATAAGTTCAGACATGTGTACCAAGCGTTTCTAACGCTAATGTGATTGATTTGTAATACAAATTTTTTATGACTTGATACCTTGGTATCTTATTAAAGTGGTGTTTAATGGTTTTTCTTCAGATAAACAAGTTCTGTTTACTATCATACTTATGCTTAAAGTTTTGGGTTACCCTCTTTTATATAAATATATATATTTGTTGTTAACCTGTCTGTTTATTATCTGTCAATAAACTTGTTCTTGAGAACCTTGCGTCTCTTTCACCTGTGTCAATTTATTGGTATAAATTGAGCATTTTAATTCTATGTATCTTATCTGGGATAATTCTGATAGAATTGTTCTGTTTTGCAAGCTATGTTGCATTGGTTTATGTAAGTCCCCTAATGGGAGGACTCCGTCCCATAAAGGGACGAGGGCGGTTTTATTAGTTTCTTCCTATGCGGATATAAACCTTTGTCCAATACAAGTATTGTGCGGATTACTGGTCAATATATTGACGCAGTGGTTCTATACAAACTATGCTTTACTTAATATAGGGCGAGACCACTATATTAGCTTGCCTGGTATTCATACATAGATATATGTACTCTTCGAGACTTTCCAGAGTCTAGTAGGACTCTTCCCTGTAGGGGGCAGGAAGCTCTAACATAGTTTATAGTTAGTTGAAAAGATGTATAACGGTAACATCTTAGGTCTCTAGGTCTAGTCGACCGGGAATAAATATCTCCGGGGAGTACGGCACGTTCTGAGAATCCACAGATACAGTAATGCTCTGGTACACTTCCATCAGGACGACATGGCTTGAGCCCAAAAAAACGGATTTTGAGCGAAGCGAAAAATCTATTTTTGGGTGAGATAGCCATGTCGTCCTGATGGACCCGCCCTTGCCTTTCTAAGAAAGGGCTGTAGGACCCCTCCCTACATACGAGTATCTGTAGCACCTCGTGTACGCTACAAGGAATACAGATGGCGCCAGGATTGGCGCCAGGCACGCATACGAATCGGGGGATAGGGAAGCCTTGGGAGCGGCTCCCCTTTTTCTTTCCCGAATTCGTATCTCGTCAATCTCCCTCCTACGAGACGAATCTCTGTTCAGGTCGTAGATTGCCATGTGACGTGTCTAGAATACGTCCTCTGATATGTCGCGATATCCCTTTCACGAGGGATACTCGCTCCAGGAGTTAGAATTCTGGTACCTTAATGTAAATTATCTGGGAATATCGCCGTAGTTGTAATATACCCTAGGAAGCTACCCTATAGGAACTTCCATCAGGACGACATGGGCTATCTCACCCAAAAATAGATTTTTCGCTTCGCTCAAAATCCGTTATATATATATATATATATATGTATATATATATATATATATAATATACATATATATATATATATATATATATGTATATATATATATATATATATATGTATATATATATATATATATATATATCTTTTATAATTATCATTGGCTAACATACAACCCTAGTTGGAAAAGCTGGATACTATAAGCCCAAGGGGCTCCAACAGGGAAAATAGTTCAGTGAGGAAAGGAAAGGAAAAATAGAAAGTTTTAAGAACATTAACAATAAAAAAAGTATTCCCTAAATAAACAATAAAATCTTTACAAAACTGGAGGAAGAGAAATAAGACAGAAAAAGTGTACCCTCAAGCAAGAGAACTTTAACTCAAGATATTGGAAGGCCATGGTACAGAGGCTATGGCACTACCCAATACTAGAGATCAATAGTTTGTTTTTGGAGAGTCCTTCTCCTAGAAGAGCTGCTTTCCATAGCTATAGAGTCTCTCCTACCCTTACCAAGAGGAATGAACAACTACAGTGCAGTAGTTAACGCCCCGAGAGAAGAATTTATCTAACTTTAATTCAATAATTTGTTATAGTCTTATCCTTATAGAAAATACCGGAAGTTTCTCTCTCTCTCTCTCTCTCTCTCTCTCTCTCTCTCTCTCTCTCTCTCTCTCTCCTCTCTCTCTCTCTCTCTTCATTAAAAAATAAGTAAGGTCAAAAGAAACCGACTTAAATTAAATGCTAGTTCCTGAGCAGCGTTCAAAAGACCTTTTGTGTTGTAATGTGTTGGTATTTCACCTTCAGAGGCTTTTGTGACGAGCCGAGAGAGGAGTTGTGAAATCAAAGGCAGATTGGAAACGACTGAGTTATATTGTTGTGGAACACTCTCCTTATATACAAAACCTCAAGGCAACAGGACATGACAAGTTCACTAGACAGACAAAATCACAGAGGAAAAACCAGACTTGAATTTTCATGTTCGTTTTAGTGCGAGGGAAGAGCGAAGATACAACCATAATATATACAAAAGGAATTATGTACAATTGTGTGAAACACTGTTGGTACATGGCTCCCCCCCTAAAAATGACATACTGTACATGTTAAATAGGGCGCCCTGATCTAGAGAGGCGAACTGTAGGCGGGTCATCTGGCAGAAGATAAGCAGGTTTTAGACGATCAATGGAGACCCAGTCTTCTTTGCCCCGAATGTTTAGGAGGAATGCTTTCGGACTGCGTCGGATCACAAGGTAAGGTCCCGTGTAAGGGGGCGTTAACGGTGGCTTGCTGGTGTCGTTGCGCAGGAAGACGTGCGTTGCAGAGTGCAAGTCCGTTGGTATGTGATGCTTCGCTGGGGGCTTGTAAGTCTGGCGGCACGGAGTAAATTTTCCCACGACGTGACGTATGTGCTGGAGATCGTCGGAGGAGGTTGTAGAAGGAAAAAACTTGGCAGGGACGACCAACGGGTCGCCATACACCATTTCGGCTGCTGAGACGTCGAGGGCGTCTTTAGGAGTGGTCCTTAGTCCAAGGAGGACCCAGGGAAGCTGAGTAAACCAGTTGCAATCCTTGCAGCGGGACATCAAAGCTGCTTTGAGGGTGCGATGAAAACGTTCAACCATTCCATTGGCAGCGGGGTTGTAGGCCGTTGTGTGATGTAGGGTGATGCCCAGGAGATTCGCTAATGACGTCCATAATTGAGAGGTGAAAGTGGTTCCCCTGTCAGAAATAATATGCTCAAGGATACCGAATCTTGAAATCCATCCAGAGAGTAAGGCAGATGTACAT
>NC_090738.1:75930913-75933413 GCF_036898095.1 Palaemon carinicauda
TGCATTCCCACGGGACAGTCTTCCCGATTCGGATAAAAGATAATCGAGAAAAGGATTTCTCCTGTTGGTGCAAATAAATATACCTAACTTCTCTATGGATTCTTACGCTCTACTTTCACTTTTCTTATCACTTATATTGTTCAATGTATATAAATAAATGATATCATAACAATTCAGGAAACTTAAACATATATGAAATATATGAATGGAGAAATGATGTCATCATTCTAAAGTTATCATATGGAAATTTATATTAACTCTTATACCAATATTTATACACATAAATGCAAACATATTTGCATGCGCACCCACAGCAAAACTGATTGTATTGGAAAATATCATCACCATCCTTTTACTTTTACGATAATATAGAATTCAATTATATCATAACAAAAAGATTTGGTAATAAATTAACTTTGAAAATAAAATCTAAAAAAAAGGATAGATATGTACTATAAAGAGCCACATCGTCAGCGTTTTAACAATAGCACTATCAGTATATAAGTATTAGCTCTGCACAGAAACAACCTCGATTTTTCCACCGTCCACTCAGACGAAGATCAAAATACTCTATTCCTGAAATAAATCTCTGCAGGTTATATTGAATATAACATTGATTTTTGTTTCAATCTTTAGATGCAAAGTTTCAGATTATTAAAAAGAAAAATTCTTTTTGAATTTCTCTCTATCATGGAGCAAGGAAATGTGCCAAAATGACACTAGTAACTGTTTATTAAGGAATATTTTTCGTAAAGATAATTCTAGTGTAAGATTACGTATTGTTTATTATGATATTTTAATATACGTTAAAACTAACAGGGTTTCATGATTATGAAAGAGAACATTCCGGTGCAATAAATTGGAGAAAGAATTATTTCCATTATACATCCTAATTCTTTAATTCTCTATCCATGAATGGTATATTTAGTGTTTCAAATGAATTTCCTTCAGATGTGAGTAGTTTAAAAGTCACAACATCCACATACAGAACAACAAACTATAGGTGACCATAGTAGGAAATCTGGGTTTTTGGGCAGGAAAAAACCAAAAGAATAATATGTTTGAAAATATTTGGCTCTTTTATTTGACGTGATATTAAAGCATCATATTGTAATTACCTATGATCTGTATCATTTCCCTCATATGGTCTTTGCTCTGCAGAGATTATTTCGTTAATTATTTTGACTTTCAGATGAGCAAAAACAGCTATGATGGCAACCGAGTTTTATGAACAATCAATAAGAAAAATATATTTAAATACAGTACTCTACATATTTACCTAAGCTACGTGTATTACCCTTCCCATTACAGAGAATGTTAAGCTCCACATCAGGATTGAATTCAAGATTATTACTCAAAATGGATTTCTGCCCAATAACTAATATCTTGTGGCCTCCATTTGCTGAATTTTGAGTAAAATGTTTTGTAACCGAATTAGTCAAGAAAGCATAATTCGGACGTTCGCATTAACCACTTCAATTAAAACCGCCTTTTTTTTCCCTAGAATTACAATAAAATTCTAAAATTGCTGTCTATCATAGAGATTAAAACCAAATAACCAATCAAGTATTTAATATAAAAAATCCTTCTGATGTTGTAACCCACAATGGTGCTCACATATCAGAATACAAGCTTGTGCCCCATCGTTAGTTAGCAATAGATTTTATTATGTTTGTCTGATTATTCAAATTAAAAGATTTATTAGTGAGAAAAAACTAATGTAATATTCTCCTTAAATTAAACTATAATAATATATTTCATTTAATCAAACATATATTAAAAAACCCACAAATAATCCTTAATCTAACAAATATAGTTCACATTTCTGATGACTTGTTATTGTTATAAAATGTTGACTACAAGATACTTTTACTTCTAAACGTGTCATGAAAAATAATATGAACAACAGTCTTTTATCAGCCTGTGTACATTTGTGTTCAGGATTTATTTGTAATTCTAAAGAAAATTATTCAAAGGTAAAACATATGCAATACAAAAACTGAATTGCAGGGTCAAGCACTTTTGAGGTGAGGAGGTCCTCCTATTAATATAAAGTAGCTATTATGTAATGGAAAGGCAATTAAAGATATTTCCTTTTCATACATTAGTGATACTATAAACCCCTTGGATTCAAGAAAGCATGATTTTTTTTTCTTTTTATTAGATTTTTGTCTTTACCATTTTCTAAAAAAACTTATGAAATGTCAAAAAGCAATAAAAACCAGAGGAACACTCATTAGAGCGCAGACCTCTGTCGCAGAAACTTATTTCTTGACCTTTTGCTGGCCTTTGACCTTTGACCTTACCATGTATTTAATGGCGTGGCTTTTCATACAATCAAATATGAACCAAGTTTGAAGTCTCTGTGACAACGATGTTCAGACATGGCTGATAACGTAAAGTCGACATTTTGTTTGACCGTGACGTGACTTTTGACATAACCTTCCAAATTTAGTTAAGTTTAGGTTTTTACATAACAGTGAATCCCTGAAATTTTTAT
>NC_090738.1:75938413-75953413 GCF_036898095.1 Palaemon carinicauda
ATGTCCGTATTTACCTGTATATTATTACTTACAAATACATCTTTCCATTCTTTATTCAGTTCTTCATTTATTTCTGACCATTTTATATTCTTACTGTAAAAATTATACTTTCCATATCCTTTCCAAAGCATGTGATCGCAGAATTAATAAAAGCACAAAACTTTGGGAAGGATATGGAAAGTATAATTTTTACAGTAAGAATATAAAATGGTCAGACCTATCAATTCTATGACATTGTGGTCTGAAATTCTCGTATTATACACTATTATTTCTTTAACATAATTCACCTCATTCACAAATACTAGATCTAGGACATTTTCCTTTCTTGTTGGAATGTGGTTTATTTGTTGCATATTATGTTCTAATAGCATATCTTGAAGCTTTTCAAACTGCCTCATATCTTCTGCGCTACTACTACTCTCTTTTTTATATGTATACATACAACCACTTTCTTCTATGCGTTCTTTCCAATCCACGAAAGAAAAGTTAAAATCTCCGGATAGGAGTATATTCCAGTCTTTATGGTTTTTACATATATCATAGATTTTTTTTTCTATTATTATGTCAAACTCCTTAGTATTTGGGGGTCTGTAAACTACAATGTTCACCAGTATTTATAATTCAAATTCTACCACAATCAATCCACATTCTGTGTTGCTGTACTTTTCACAAACTTTTCCTTGATTTATGTCTCTTCCATATATTGCGGTTCTCCTTTGATTCCTATTTTTTCTGTCTGATCTATAAGTTTGGAAACCCTTTATCTGGTCATCACTGCCAGTCTCTTGGGAATACCATGTTTCACTTATATGTAATATATCTATTTTTTCAATTTGGGTTAGTTCTTCTAAGAACTCTATTTTCCTTTTAGAGTTACTCGTGACTAAACCCTGTGCATTCATCACTATTATGGTTTGTGTTTCCTCCCAATTATTTAATATTGGTAATAATATGGATTCTCCCATGCTTCCTTCCTGTTCTGATATTATGTTCTTTTCTTCATTTCCCAGAATTCTGCCATTAAAAAATCCAAATTTTCTATTACATTTGCTCTTTCACCTTCATATTTATTTTTGTGTGTATACCTGCAATTACTCCCATATATGCACCAACCTCTGGCATTATAGATGCATTCTTTATAGTTGGGCTCTAAATGTGCAGATTTAGGTTGAAAGGCCTCATATCTTGGGGCTCTTGGTTCATAGCACGGTATATACACGGCTTGCATTTTTGTTTCTTTTTTTGTTTCATTTTTGCTTTTATTTTTCTTTTCAGTTTGCTGAGTTTTCTTACTTTCATTCATGGTTGCAGGATGCATATATCGACATTTCTTGTTGGAACTGCATCCTTTTCCTTCTTTTAGGTTTTTGCATATTTTTGGATAGAGATCTCTGCATTCGTCTCCATATCCGTCTAAATACGCACATTTACCATATATTTCATAATTATGGCATATCTTTGGATGTTTGTAGTAGCATCTTTCGCAACATTTGCAATTCCCTCTGTTCAGCAAATTGCAGAATATATCTTTTTTTTTGTTCTTGCTCTTCCCTAAAAGTATGTAGGTCCGGGTAGAGTCTCTTGGGTCTATTATTTGTTTCCATCTGATAATTTATTTCTTCATAAGTATGTTGTTGGATGGCATCATAAGTTATATCAATGATTTCCTCTGCATCCTTACACATATCCTGTTCATTTTTTTCTCTTCTTCTTTTTCCTCTCCTTCTTCTTCTTCTGTTTCTTCTTCTTCCTCTTCTTTATCTCCAACTATTTGCAGATTTAGTCTCGACTTAATTATATTTTCTATCCAGACTAAGCATGTTGAACATAATACCTTTGTGTCTTTATTATATATATATATATATATATATATATATCCCTTTCGGAGTGGGGATACCTTAACGTAGTGAAAATGTTTTTTGTATCACAACGAGCAGCAGAGCTGTAATAGTGGGGGTCACCCATACTATATTATTTTTCTGTGAGCGATAAGACTAATGTTTCCCATCACCACCAATCAGCGATGTCCAGCGTGGTGATGAAATTGCTAAACCCCAGAAATAAATAAGGATATGTCTCACACCTTTTTCCTTTATTTGTTTTTCTTATCAAAAGTGAAATTTGTATTTAGAGTAAGGATTTTGTTTCGTAATTTATACTTATTGATTGTTTTTAATTTCTGAAGTTATTTCAATTTAATTATTGATTCGTTGTTCTCTCTTTCAAGTATTTCCAAAAGCATAACAAGGATTAACACTGCCCATCACTTCACGAACCTCAATAGAAACCTTGCAGAGGCACCTTTCTTTTCGTTTTTTGTAAACCTCGCAGGTTTCTATTTGGTTTAATGACGACCAATCTCGTTCCCTGTAGGATATATGGGACTCATAACACCAGAGAAGTTGCCATAAGGCATTGCCTTCTTCACTCAGCTGACAGTGGGAAACACGAACAAGCTTTCCCTCTGCCAGATGCAAAGCGGATATAGAAGATTTTGTTGACATAAAGGTGATTGAGATGCACATCTAATTGAATTATCTATCTCGAATTTAGAAAAAAAAGGGGGGAACTCTGTGGAAAACCAATACAGGCAGGGACAATGTCTCTATTAGGCTTATATAGGTGAAACTTTTTCGATTATAAGTAGCAAACGCACTAAATGCAGCTGAAAAAAAAAAAGTTTTCAAAATATTCTTAAAAATCCATGCTGTTTACGTTCGATATTAAATCAAATTTTCCTTAGAAGCATAACTCAACAGGAAGATTTAATTTTATAAAGGGTTTCTCAAAACATACTGTTTGCTTCATATAAATAGTTTTTGAAGTTGATATCCATATACACAGGAAAAATATATGTGCTGTAATTATTATAGGAAATTTTTTTTTCTCATATCCCTGCGGAAAACATTTATCCTATATTTGTAATTTGAAAGGAAGCCACCAGGCATGATTAATCTTGATAAAGTCAAGGAATGAGATATATAACTCTGTATTTACTGTATCTATTTATGTTTTATTCTTCTCCGTACAGATTGCAAAGGTGTGATATAGTTCTTATGATTTCTAGTAAAAATATTTTACAGTTTCTCTCATTATTAATTATATTTTTGGTTCACTAATCTTTTTTAACACCCTTTGCATATAACTGTACCGTCTATATCTGAATCTATCTGTCTGTAATATATTTTCCATCTCCCATTCGCTCCATCTCAACCAAAATAAAAACCTATATTCAATCCTGATATATGACTAACGATATAAACGAGAGTTATAAAAATCATATAAATAGTTTAGATGACAGTGTTTGGTGCATTCATTTGAAAAATTGTCTTTATTGGTATACGCTGAAGAAAATAGAGAAAAGAAAAACTAAATTCCCTGAATTTTCCGGATATTATAAAGCCACATATATATATATATATATATATATGTATATATATATATATATATATATGTATATATATATATATATATATATATATACATGGTATGGATGGTGTGAGAGCTGAGATGTTGAAGGAAGGGGGTGTGACTGTACTTGAATGGTTGGTGAGATTGTTCAATATGTGTTTTGTGTTGTCAATGGTACCAGTAGATTGGGTTTGTGCATGTATTGTACCACTATATAAGGGTAATGGAGATGTGCATGAGTGTTGTAATTCAATAGGTATTAGTTTGTTAAATGTAGTTGGAAAAGTTTATGCTAGAGTAATGATTAATAGGATCAAGGATAAAACAGAAAATGCAATCTTAGAAATACAGGGTGGTTTTAGGAGATGTAGGGATTGTATGAATCAGATTTTTACAGTAATGCAGATATGCGAGAAATATTTAGCAAAAGGTAAGGAGGTGTATGTTGCGTTTATGGATCTGGAGAAAGCGTATGATAGAGTTGATAGGGAAGCAATTTGGAATGTGATGACGTTATATGGAGTTGGTGGAAACTTGTTGCAAGCAATGAAAGATTTCTACAAAGGTAGTAAAGCATGTGTTAGGATAGGAAATGAAGTGAGTGATTGGTTTCCGGTGAGAGTGGGGTTAAGACAGGGATGTGTGATGTCACTATGGTTGTTTAACTTGTATGTTGATGGAGTGGTGAGAGAGGTGAATGCTCGAGTGCTTGGACGAGGATTAAAACTGGTAGACGAGAATGACCATGAATGTGAGGTAAATCATTTGTTGTTTGCGGATGATACTGTACTGGTTGCAGACACAAAAGAGAAGCTTGGCCGATTAATGACAGAATTTGGAAGAGTGTGTGAGAGTAGGAAGTTGTGAGTTAATGTGGGTAAGAGTAAGGTTATGATATGTACGAGAAGGGAAGGTGGTGCAAGGTTGAATGCCATGTTGAATAGAAAGTTAATTGAGGAAGTGGATCAGTTTAAGTACTTGGGGTCTGTTGTTGCAGCAAATGGTGGAGTGGAAGCAGATGTAGTCAGAGAGTGAATGAATTTTGCAAAGTGCTGGGGGCAGTTAAGGGAGTAGTAAAAAATAGAGGGTTGGGCATGAATGTAAAAAGAGTTCTATATGAGAAAGTGATTGTACCAACTGTGATGTATGGATCGGAGTTGTGGGGAATGAAAGTGACGGAGAGACAGAAATTGAATGTGTTTAAGATGAAGTGTCTAAGGAGTATGGCTGGTGTATCTCGAGTAGATAGCGTTAGGAACAAAATGGTGAGAGTGAGAACGGGTATAAGAGATGAGTTAGCAGCTAGAGTGGATATGAATGTGTTGAGGTGGTTTGGCCATGTTGAGAGAATGGAAAATGGCTGTCTGTTAAAGAAGGTGTGACGGTGCTGAGTAAGGCAGTGAACTCCAAGGCAGGTTAGAAACGACTGAGTTATATTATTGTGGAACACTCTCCTTATATACAAAACCTCAAGGCAATTGGACATAACAAGTTCACAAGACAGACAATATTACAGAGGAACAACAAGACATGAATTTTCAGGTTCGTTTTAGTGCGAGGGAAGAGCGAAGTTACGGGCATAATATATACAAAAGGAATTATGTACAATTGTGTGAAACACGGTTTGTACATGGCTCCCCCCCTAAAAATGACATACTGTACATGTTAAATAGGGCGCCCTCATCAAGAGAGGCGAACTGTAGGCGGGTCATCTGGCAGAAGATAAGCAGGTTTTAGACCATCAATGGAGACACAGTCCTTCTTTGCCCCGAATGTTTAGGAGGAATGCTTTCGGACTGCGTCGGATCACAAGGAAAGGGCCCGTGTAAGGGGGCGTTAGTGGTGGCTTGCTGGTGTCGTTGCGCAGGAAGACGTGCGTTGCAGAGTGCAAGTCCGTTGGTATGTGATGCTTTGCTGGGGGCTTGTAAGTCTGGCGGCACGGAGTAAATTTTCCCACGAAGTGACGTATGCACTGGAGATCGTCGGAGGAGGTTGTAGAAAGAAAAAATTCGGCAGGGACGACCAACGGGTCGTCATACACCATTTCAGCTGCCGAGACGTCGAGGGCGTCTTTAGGAGTGGTCCTTAGTCCAAGGAGGACCCAGGGAAGCTGAGTAAACCAGTTACAATCCTTGCAGCGGGACATCAAAGCTGATTTGAGGGTGCGATGAAACGTTCAACCATTCCATTGGCAGCGGGGTTGTAGGCCGTTGTCTGATGTAGGGTGATGCCCAGGAGATTCGCTAATGACGTCCACAATTCAGAGGTGAAAGTGGTTCCCCTGTCAGAAGTAATATGCTCAGGGATACCGAATCTTGAAATCCATCCAGAGAGTAAGGCAGATGTACATAAGGCGGACGTTGCAGTTTCCATGGGAATGGCTTCAGGCCAACGAGTGGAGCGGTCGATGATGGTAAACAGGTAACGATGTCCTTGTGATGTGGGTAGGGGACTTACAACGTCGACGTGAATGTGTGCGAAACGACGCTGAGGTTGAGGAAAGGTGCCCACTCCTGAATCCGTGTGTCGATGTATTTTGGAAGTTTGGCGAGAAGTACAGGCGCGGACCCAATCCTTAGCATCCTTAGAAATGCCGTGCCAAATGAACTTTGCCTTCAGCAGCTGTGCAGTAGAACGGCACGAGGGATGTGAAAGGCCGTGGATAGAATCAAACACCTGTCGGCGCATGGGAGCAGGAATCCAAGGTCGCGGTCTACCAGTACTGACGTCACAGAGGAGGGTGGTGTTGGAGTCTTCGAGGGGAAAATCTTCCCAACGGAGGGACGTGCAGGATGTCCTACAAGCTTGATACTCTGGATCCTGTCGTTGGGCTTCAGCCAGGGCGTTGTAATCCAATCCCAGTTGAACGGCAGCCAACGTGTTTCTTGACAGGGCATCCGCAACGGGATTCATTTTCCCAGGGACGTATTGGAGGGTGTAATTGTATTCAGCCACGGCAGAGAGATGTCAGCGTTGACTGGCAGACCAGGCGTCAGACTGTCGAGTGAAGGCGTGCACCAGAGGCATGTGGTCTGTGCGAATGACGAAGGGCGTACCTTCTAAGAAATGGCAAAAGTGACGGACAGCCAAGTGCACCGCCAGCAATTCTCGATCGAAGGTAGAATAACCCGATTCTGCCTTGGACAGTTTTTTGCTGAAGAAGGCCAATGGGCTGGGCGAGCCTTTGACCACCAGCTCGAGTACTGCACCAATAGCAACGACGCTGGCATCGGTGGAGAGAAGGAGAGGGGCGTGTGGGATAGGAAAAGTGAGAGCAGCAGCAGTTGATATGGCCTTTTTTGCATTGCAGAAGGCTGCTTCTTGAAGGGGACCCCACTTCAGGTCCTTTGGCTTGCCCTTGAGGGAGGCGTAGAAGGGAGCAAGAGTGGCGGCAATGGCTGACAGAAAACGGTGATAATAGTTGATCATGCCCAAGAATTCCTGCAGAGCTTTGGCGGTCGAGGGCGCGGGGAGATTCTGAACAGCTGCTACCTTCTCAGGAAGGGGATGGACTCCTTCAGGAGTGATACGGTGCCCTAAGAACGACACTTCGTTGGCGCCAAAGGTACACTTGTCGTACCGGACTACAAGTCCGTTTTGTTGCAGGCGGTCGAGCATGATGCGCAGGTGACGGAGGTGTTCCTCTTTTGAGGAGGAGAACACAAGTATGTCGTCCACATAACATACACAGAAAGGGAGGTCCCCTAAGATGCCATTCATAAGACGTTGAAACGCTGCCCCAGCCTTACGAAGGCCTAAACAGGAGTAATTGAAGGTGTATGTGCCAAACGGAGTGGTGATGGCGGTCTTGGGGATGTCGTCTGGGTTTATAGGCACCTGATGATACCCCTTCAGGAGGTCGAGCGTAGAGAAAACCTTCGCTTTGTGCAGGTAGGAGGTTACATCGGCGATGTTTGGTAGTGGGTAGTGATCCGGTTCTGTTTGCATGTTCAGGCACCTATAATCCCCGCACGGACGGAGGGAGCCGTCTTTCTTCAGAACGATGTGCAAGGGAGACGACCATGGGCTGGAGGCCTTTTGGCAAAGGCCCATTTTCTCCATTTCGGCGAACGTCTGTTTGGCAGCTGCCAATCGTTCCGGTGCCAGACGTCTGAATTTTGCAAAGACTGGGGGTCCCGCCGTCTTGATATGGTGATAAATACCGTGCTTGGCAGGAACCGTTGGCGTTTGGCGAAGTTCTGGACGGAGAACTTCCGGGTACGATGTGAGGAGGTGGGCGTAGGCATCCGTGGGTGCGCTGATGTGGAGAGCGAGGTTGGAGGGGGCGGATTGAAGAAGTGTCGACAAGTACGATTCTGCGTTGACCAATCGTCGGTGGGCGACATCGACCAGAAGGTGGAAATGAGAAAGGAAATCCGCACCGAGGATTGGCATTGTGACGTCAACAACGAGAAACTTCCAATTGAATTTACCGTTTCCGAACGATAATGTGAGGTTCTCGTAACCCTAGGTGGGTATCGCAGATCCGTTGGCAGCTACCAAGCGGACGTCGGCCGATGTAGATAGACTACGTTGTGTCTACCAAAAATCGAACGCCCGTTCCTGCATCCTGTAAAAAGAAAAGATTAGAAACATGGGAGGCCACCGCCACAAGCGATGGCCTACTTCCACGTTTTTTGGCCACTGACAATCTTTGGCACATTTCTTCGCAGTTGCCCCGAATCTGAAGTGGTAGTAGAAAAACTGCGGCGGATGGGAGGTATTAAGTGGCTGTAGAAGTCGTTCATTGGGGCGCGAGCGATTGGTGGGTGGTGGGCGGTTTTGTCGCCGTTTCGGCACATCACGGGGTAGGCGTGTATGTCCTACGGCATTCTTGTCAGCTTCGGTTGACGTTGAATAGGCATCCTCGTCGTTAGGGGTGGAGGCGTTGATGGAGGTCGTGAAGTGGCTGTCCATGAGGGCGTTGGCTTTGGTCATCATGTCCTTTATGGGTGAACTATCGACATCGGGTATGGCAGCGCGTACAGTTTCAGGAAAACGACGTATCCAAAGAGCACGGAGTAGGTTCACCTCACGAGGAGAGCCGTCTGCAGCAGGTTGAAGGCGAGCGATACTGGTCCTTTTCCTGAGGGCAAGAGAAGCCTTTTGGTCCCCCAACGGTTGTTGCGAGAGCTGAAAAAGCTTTGCTATAAGGGCGGCTGGAGACGGCGAGTACTGCTGCAGAAGGTGTGTTTTGAGGGCGTCATACGCTATTAGGGTGTCTCCTTGTTCACAAAGCCAGTCGGATATTTTTGGGAAGGTGTCCTCGGGAATCGCCGCGAGAACATAATCCGCTTTGGTGGTTGAGCGAGTCACGCCCCTGATAAGAAAGTGGTCAGCGCGTTGAAACCAAGCCAACGCTTCTCCGCTATCGACCGGTGAAAGTTTCAATGGGGCGGCTGCGGCGCCAACTGCTGTAGTAGAGTCCGTCTTCGTCATAGTATCAACGATGGAGGGGCGAGGGAGGTGGGGGTGGAAGGCAGTGAGAGCGAGTCGACTTCCTGGGTCACCAATTTGACGACGCCGAGAAAGGCTGTGAACTCAAAGGCAGGTTGGAAACGACTGAGTTATATTATTGTGGAACACTCTCCTTATATACAAGACCTCAAGTCAGTAGGATATAACAAGTTCACAAGACAGACAATATTACAGAGGAAAAACCTGACATGTATTTTCATGTTCGTTTTAGTGCGAGGGAAGAGCGAAGATACAAGCATAGTATATACAAAAGGAATTATGTACAATTGTGTGAAACACGGTTGGTACAAAGGTGATGAATGCAAGAGTTGAGGGGAGAAGTACAAGAGGAAGGCCAAGGTTTGGGGGGATGGATGGAGTGAAGAAAGCTCTGGGCGATACGAGGATAGATATGAGACAGGCAAGAGAGCGTGCTAAAAATAGGAATGAATGTCGAGCGATTGTGACGCAGTTTCGGTAGGCCCTCCTGCTGCCTCCGATGCCTTAGATGACCGTGGAGGTAGCAGCAGTAGGGGATTCAGCATTATGAAGCTTCATATATGGTAGATAATGAGGGAGGGTTGGCTGTGGCATCCTAGCAGTACCAGCTGAACTCGGTTTAGTCCTTTGTTAGGCTGGAGGAACGTAGAGAGTAGAGGTCCCCTTTTTTGTTCTGTTTCATTTGTTGATGTCGGCTACCCCTCAAAATTGGGGGATGTGCCTTGGTATATATATATATATATATATATAATATATATATATATAATACATATATATATATATATATATACATACTATATATATATACATACACACACACACACACACATATATATATATATATATATATATATATATATATATATATATATGTATATATATATATATATATATATTTATATGTTTATATATAAATATAAATATAAATATATTTATATATATATATATATATATATTGATATAAATATAAATAAATATATATTTAGATATTTATATATATATATATATATATATTGTGTGTGTATATATATATATATATATATGTGTGTGTGTATTTATATATGTATATATAAATATAAATATAAATATATATATATATATATATATATATATATATATATTGATATAAATATAAATTAACATATATTTAGATATTATATATATATATATATATATATATCTTACTTATAACTGTAATTGAACAGTTTAACATGTTTTTTTTTCAAAAAGACCCATAAAAGAAACACAGGAAATATGAAAAAATCACACAATATTTCGGTCAATAAACATCGACCCTCTTCAAGATGTAAAGTAAAAATGAGGAATACAGTGGAGAGTGACGGTTTATAAATGAAATCAAAAGGGTGTGTTCAATTGTTGTATAGTTGTTATAATTGGTGGAAGGATTAGCCAAATTTAATTACATCCAGGTGCGTCTTCTTATTGTTGAGCCGCTTGGAGTAAGTCTTGACCTCTGATGCATGTTTGATGGTCAGTCTCCGTGGATTATCTTCTTAATGATAGGGTTGAGAAGAGTATTGTCCACTTTGTCAGCTTTCCATTGGCCCCCAGATAGGTTCATTGTGTTTGATTGATATATGATGTTCTTTTATATACATACATACACACATATATATATATATATATATATATGCGTGTGTGTTTGTGTGTGTGGGTGAGTGTGTGAGGTTTTTCCTTTTATAATATATAGAGCTCTGTTATAGAGTCATGTTCATCCCAAACATTGGTCATACACGTATCAACAAAAATATAGGTAAATCCCATTGAAAACTTTCTGGTTTGGTCTTTGAACGTGAATGAATGAACTTTCGATGTCTCCTCAGTAATTAATAACTCTCTCTCTCTCTCTCTCTCTCTCTCTCTCTCTCCTCTCTCTCTCTTTATGACCTCAGTAAATACCAGCATATAATTAGTATAAAACGTGTTAGTGACTGGACTTCATGATCACTCGAGGTAGCTTTTTTTTTTTAGATTCACGATGTTCCTCTCGTTTGAAATAAGATTAATATATCAATCTTCATGAAATAATATAGATACAAATTTGAAAATGAAGAGAAAACTAGTTTAAACCCTATTTCTCTTTATACTAATTTGATCCATATTTGTCTGCACTTTGATACGTTGATATAATATTCACTAAAGTTTGGAAAGAATTTAAGACGATTATCTCATTAGCATAATGAATATACCGTAACTTATGGAGCCTTCTCTGTTTTGTTGAGCTTCATGAAAACTTGCATGAAAGAAGTGTGGTTCAATAATGCTCTCTTTTTTCCCCAAGGTATTTAAAAAGTTTATAAAGCAACGTTCAAAGTTACTCAATTTTACCTGAAAAGTGTCCTGTTTAGTATGAACTTTAACGTTTTTTTTTTTTTTTTTTTTTTTGCCAACTCTTTCAGACTGAAATACTTTCCTGTGTAACTTTTTTCAACGCATATTTATTTCTGTTTCAACTAAAGGAAATATACCATGAAAACTAAAAAGGTTGATTATAGTTTTGTTTTACCCAAATGCCATTTTATTGACTGGATTTGGTCTTTCTTCTATTCATAACACACGCTATTTGGCTTTTCATGACTTATATAAATTTATAATTAAATTATAGGAAGAATAATTCCAGTTGATACTGGCGTAGACCGATGATCAGATACGTAATAACAATACAGAACGTGATGTGAAAACTACGTTTGTTCATATTATACTTCTCTTCCACTACCGGTACACCACCTTTTTCAACAACAGGTTTCATTTCCAGACTATACCATCTAGCAAGAGATACTCATGAACATAATCAATTAGAAAACCTTTATTTCTTGTTCAAAGTAAGATACTATTTAGGAAAATCCAAGGTTTTTACTCACCTTTAATAAATCTATTGAGGATCCTCTTGATATTTTTATCATATTCTAAAGATTTTACATCTAGTGTTTCCAACAGCTGTTCATATAATTGGTTTTATATCATAATGAATCCACCATCAATAATTAATGTTTTGTCTTGTTATTGTTCTTGCTAGTAGGAGAGAAACCTACTAATTCTTCCGTTAAATTCATAAGATAGAATTTTCTGGGATTATGCATTCATGGGATATTCATATTGTATAAATCATACATTCCTATTATTATTATTATTATTATTATTATTATTATTATTATTATTATTATTAGTAGTAGTAGTAGTAGTAGTAGTAGTAGTAGTAGTAGAAGTAGTAGTAGTAGTAGTAGTAGTAGTAGTAGTAGTAGTAGTAGTAGTAGTGCTGGTACTAGTAGTAGTAGTAGTAGTAGTAGTAGTAGTAGTAGTATAAACAAAAATATTAGGAAACTACAAATACACAGTGAAGTTTATTAGTAACGAAAAGAAGAGCCTTACAACTTTAATAATAATAATAATAATAATAATAATAATAATAATAATAATAATAATAATAATGATAATAATAATAATAATAATAATAATAATAATAATAGATTTTTGATCTTTGGTAGAGGTTTATGGAGTACTCAATTGCCTGAGATGTAGCAGTGATGGACATTTCGTCAAAATCCAGAATTTGTTTTTCACAATAACCTTAAAAGAAAGAAAAATTCAGATCTGAGTCCAGATCATTTCTAAAATTCAATGTGTCGTCTATGACTGAAGATCTACGTTTGCGGAAAACTTCGTGAAAATCCATCGTTCCCTTTTGACGCAATCCTGTCCACAAAGAGACAGAAACACAGAATCTGGATCTAAAATCGGGATCCATCTCCAAAATTAATTGGAGTCATCCATGACCTAATAACTGACGTAATCCTGCTCACTGACAGACATATACACACAGATAGAAAGGCAAATCCATACGTACAATCTGGATCCAGAAACGGATCATATCCAAAAGTTAACGAGTTGTCCGTAACCCAGAATCTACCAGTATTGGAATCTGGATCTACTATTCGGATCCATCTCCAAAATTTTATGGAGTCGTCCATGAGCTATGAACTGACGTAATCCTGTTCACTGATAGACATACACACAGACAGAAATGCAAATCCAGATCTAGAATCTGGATCCAGAACCGGATCATCTCCATAAGTTAATGAATCGTCCGTAACCTAAGATCTAGAAATATTGAAAATTCCATCAAAATCTGTCAATTATGTTTTACGTTATATTTAAAATGGTGAAAAAAAAAAGGAAATCCAGATCTAGAATCCTAATTCTTATCGGGAAAATCTCCAAAACTTAATACCGTCGTCCATGACCTAAGATCTGTCTGTAGGGGAAATTTCATAAAATCCGTGGAGTAGTTCTCAAGTAATCTTATTCCCTGACAGACAGACACAAAGACAGAAAATGATAATCCCTATCTAAAATCTGGACCCAAAACAAAATCATCTCTAAGACTTAATGGAGGCACCCGAAGCCTAGAATCTAGCAGTGATGGGAATTTCCTTAAAATCGGTCAGTTAATTTTTGACGTTATCTTTAAAATGGCGAAAATGAAAATTAAGCTCTAGAACCCTGAAGTCATCTATGACCTCAGAACTATCGGTGGTGAGAATTTAGTCAAATTTTGTCGAGTACATTTGACGTAATCCTATGGAGAGACAAATAAATAAACCGACTCGATCGCATAACTTCTTTAGTGGAAGCAGTAATACAATTCTTATTTGCACCATACACTTCATGAGAGTTCATGTTTTGCCCTATGATCTATGCAGTTCTAGGAAAACGTAAAATAGTTTCGACAAACTTCAAAAAATATTTTAAAGCTGAAGTTTCTTTTCGGCGGGTAATTTTGTCGGAAAATTACTCGCTCTGATATATGGTCAGAAACATCATTTGCCGAGTTGGACGAAGTCGTGAAAAGTTAAGAGGCTTTAAAACTTGGACTAAAACGTAGACGTTAAAACACTGGCAATATGATCTCTCTCTCTCTCTCTCTCTCTCTCTCTCTCTCTCTCTCTCTCTCTCTCTATGTTCATGTGTTTTGTTCTATGGTGGCCGGTCTGTAATCTTTTGCAAGTCATTTTATTAACTCTTTCTCTCTTTTATTGAATTTTCATCAGTTTCTTTATTGTAATATCTTCTCCCAGTGTCTCTCATGTCTTTGTATTTGCAAAAAAGTACTTTTATAAAATAAAAATAATATAACTATTGTAAAACCAATGAATATTCAAAGACTATACCGTGGAAGCCAGAACAAATTTTGCCAAAAAATTAAATGCTGAAGTCAAAATATTTTTTGGGTGGGAATAAAGTTCCAAGAGCTACTGAGGTAAAGAAACCTAAAATATAAACGATTAATATGTGGCATAATTTGATAAACTTGCTAAACATTAAAAACGTTTATAAGAATACTTATAATTAAAATAAAGTTTCTATAAATAAATCGCTATAAAATCTAAGGAATGTATTAAAACTAAGTGACTTTTTTTTATACTTATTGATAGTAATAAAGAAAAAATTCTATATTTTGCTCTCCAAACTTAATGTTGAAGAATGTCATAGTAATGTAAGACAGTACTCTGTTACTAGGTATACTTCAACAATAATTCTAGGTATGAATTTTTATATTTAATTTGTGATACTGGTTTAAGGCGTTCAATATATGCATTTAACATCAGGATCTACAGTGACTATTATAACTTGTACCAACAGTGAATGGTAGCTTATTTCATATAGCATATATAAGTAAATTGGCACTATATATTTGTTATGTTACATATAAGTACTGATATACTGTATATGTAATTGTATTTAAATGGAAATAAGTTTATGAGTGCATAACTATATATATACGTATATATTAATCATGTGTAAAAAATATGTATATGTAAGTCTATGGGTGTGTCTGTATATGTATACCTGTATGTGTACACATGCATATTTCTATGTATATATTTAGGCATCTGTCTGTATATGAATGCCTGTATGTATATACGTATGTATATATCTATTAATATATTTATATATATAAATTTGTTTTATATATATACATATAATTATACTTATATATTTATATGGATAAGACTACCATTATTGATATAAATAAATTGTATTGAAAGTCAAAACAGAAATTTACTGGTCCGCAGAAATGATCATTTCTGGCAGGTGTCTAATGAGGTTTGA
>NC_090738.1:75958480-75960980 GCF_036898095.1 Palaemon carinicauda
GCTCAAGCTGCAGTCAAGTAAAAAAAAGCATTCGCTACGAAACATTTACTACTCTCCTAACAATAGCTAAAAGTAAACAAACAACCTCATTTATACCAATAGTCTTTCTCAAAACAAACAATCGATACACTAAATACCTCTCTCTCTCTCTCTCTCTCTCTCTCTCTCTCTCTCTCTCTCTCTCTCAGGATTGGCAGAAAACGAAAATTTAAATAAAACAAAAATTTATCTTCCACAATACACACCACCACACACACACTTTTATATATATATATATATATATATATGTATATATATATATATATATATATATATATATAAATACACATATGGATATATATTTGGATCTCTCTCTCTCTCTCTCTCTCTCTCTCTCTCTCTCATTTGAGTATTAATACACACATACCTACATTTTGTGTGTAGAGTCCTGTAAGTTGTGTAATTATTACATTTGGGCAATTTTTGCGTGAATTATGACATAGGACCTTCTGACAATAAAGAAGGGATCGGATATAATATAATAATATGATTCAACCCATCGCTTTTCAAAGAAAAATGAAGAGCTCCATAGATAGAAAATCAGAGAATGAAAAGACAGGCAAATTTAAATTTCTTTAAAAAGATTGGAAAATCCCTGAAATGGTGAAAAATTTGTACCTAATAAAAATTAGATCAGGACTCAAATAAAAAATGAAAAGTCGTTTTTTGATGTATTGGAAGTAATATAATCTGTTTTTATCGGGTTCAAATGTAGGGTTACGTATTTCGAATGCTTAATTTTTTCTCCTTATATCCGAACTATTCTTGTAAGTTAATGATTATCTTCTCAATTCACTTCACGAATGAATGGTGAAGAAGTAATATCTTCGGTGTGATTAGCAAATAACATATACATTCACACCTTCTTTCATTTTAAGCTAGCCGTTTCCTGCATCCTGAATACGACATATATATATCTATATATATGTGTGTGTGGTATATATACATATATATATATATATATATATATATATATATATATATATATATATACATATATAAATGGATATATATATATATATATATACATATATATATATATATATATATGTATGTATATATATATATATATATACATTATATATGTATATATATACATATATATATATATATATATATATGTATGTATATATATATATATATATATATGTATATATTCATATATATATATATATATATATGTGTGTGTGTGTGTATGTATATATATATATATATATATACATATATATATATATATATATACTTATATATATATATATGTGTGTGTGTGTGTGTGTGTGTATATATATATGTTTATAAATAAATGTATATATATATATATATATATAGAGAGAGAGAGAGAGAGAGATATATATATATATATATATATGTATATATATATATATATATAGAGAGAGAGAGATATATATATATATATATATATATCTGATCTCGAGTTTGTTGAAAGAATCCTGGCTTTTATGTGTTCATAGATATATGGCTAATTTGAAATATGAAAAACACGTTTAAAAGTTCAAAATTCATATATATATATATATGTATATATATATATATATATATATATACTTAAATATATGTACATCTATACAATATATACATATATATATATATATATGTGTGTATATATATATATATATATATATATATTTATATATATATATATATATATATATATATATTTCTCTCAATGCTATTATATTCATTCGTTATATTACTATAACTACAAAATTAGGCGACACGAATATATTTATCAACTCGTCACCGGCTGCAGGATTGTAAAAAAAATATTTGTTACCGGGGTCATCAACGAGGTATTAGCAAACGGAAAATCATCCCAGATATTGCTTTTATTACCTTGCTGGAACAAATTTAAGTGGGGCCATTTGTACCATAGAAGCCCTTTTTATCACACCTCATTTTCGGAGAAGAATATTTCGTGATAGATTTACCTCTTCCTAACTATTGGTAATCATTTTTTACTATGATTATTAGAAGATGTAATTGGTCTAATTTTCAGCGGATTTTTTCTTATATATAAATTAACCTAATATGATCAACCTCCGACTTATTAACAATTCAATTAAATCATAAAGCATATATAGAGTGTACGTATATATCAAAAGAATATGAGTAATTCTTTTTTTGTGTGTGATTCTGATAATATTTTGATACATTTTCAAATTCGATATTCAAAAAATTCAATCTAATTATTCTATGCCTATTATGAAAAAGGTTAATTTTTTCTTAATGATTTTCAAATTTGTTATCCTATAATTACTGTCTATTCATTAATAAAAATATAGAGTAAAAAAGGATTTCTCTCATTGCGTTTCAGATGATAAAATCAGGATCTCTCTCTCTCTCTCTCTCTCTCTCTCTCTCTCTCTCTCTCTCTCTCTCTCTAATATAATATTCCATTTAATTGTTTAGCAACAATAAAATTCCGTTGGTCTTCATGGAT
>NC_090738.1:75970980-75975980 GCF_036898095.1 Palaemon carinicauda
TATGTATATATATACATGTATATCTATATATATATATATATATATATATTTCGACGAACCATGAGTCCAATGCGGTGATACTTGTGTTGGTGAAAAAGGAATTGATCACAATTCTGTATTGATACACTGGTGGCTCTCTCAGTATCACTACGGCGATGAGTAGGTTAGGGAGCAGCTTGGAACGTAATTTTTCTTCAACACAGGAAAGATGGAATGGGAGCATCAGCCTCTGGAGGATTCAGTTGACAGGCAACCTTTGTGAGATGGTCAACGGTGTTGTTAACCAGAAGACCCTTGTGAGAGGAAATCGTTAGGAACTGCACTACCAGTGAGGTCATGTTGGCGTGTCTAGTTGCCTAAGTATTTGTGTAACCAGGGGCTGGTATGCTAGTTTGTGTGGTGAAAGTGCTTGGGGAGCTGGTTTAAATCGCTGATGATCCAGACGTTGTTTTTGGTCCATGTGATTAAAATAACTGCATCTAGAAGACCATGTATTTAACAATACGTGGAGCTTGATTACTTTGGGAGGTGACGGCTTTTAGCCCTCTGGCTGGAGTTCTAAAGTGGGTTAGAAAACAGCACATCTAGCATTATCATCCTGTTGCAGCGAAGTATCCGTGTAGAGGTGATGGGCTATACTGAGGGAAGAGGACAGTCTGTTGATGGTCTCCAATGCACGTTGTTGTTCAAGTTGAGTCAAGTCAGTCATAGAGACTGGAGTGTTCTCTCTCTCTCTCTCTCTCTCTCTCTCTCTCTCTCTCTCTCTCGTATATATAAATACATTCTATACCTTTACCATATATGATATTAATCAATAATATTGATTCAAATGAAAGTATTTGGGTAATGAAGAAAGCAAAGAGACCTACCATGTTTCCTGTGTAGGAATTGTTTAACAGTAAAATTGTTGTTAACCAAACAAGGCTTAATGGATAAGTAATCAACATACCCTATAATAAAGTATAGTAGATTTAACAGCGATATCTCTCTCTCTCTCTCTCTCTCTCTCTCTCTCTCTCTCTCTTGGACTTTGTCTGACAAGCGCATTTGTGTGTTTTGTAATCTTTCTCGATTATTTAGAAGATGCAAAGATCTGCATCACCTAAAATGACTGAAAGTTACTATGGGGCTTAGTGATCAGTGCTGTGACATTAGTGTGTTTACGAGTTTTTTAACTTAAACTTTATTTAGGATTAAGAATATAGTTCACTCTGCCATACCACTACGTTCAAGATTTTTCTAAACCACGCATGTGCAGTATAGTGTGTGTGACGTGGTTATCCATGTCATGGCAACGTCGCTGTACCAGAGAAACCAACTCAGATACGGGTGTTGTATAAACACTAGTAGATAATGACTATAGAATTTTCAGGACATGATGTTGAGGAGGATCCTGCTTTAAGTGATGATAATGCTGAAGAGTATCTGCTTACACAGGAACACTGGCCACGACTTTTCTCTACTGAATCTCATAAGTTGATTCCTGCTGGTGCAGCTCCTAGCTTCATGGACCATACCCCTACCTCCAACAACGATATATGGAGCATGATTCAGATAACAGTAATGAGCCATCATCCCCTGCTGCTAAAAGTACAAAATGTGGTGCTCCTTCCTCTCAAAATGAAGTTCTAAATTGTTTCTTGCCTCAACCTGCTATTCAAAGTACACCTACCCTGGCTACAAAAACTGTTCTCGCGACCTATGCTCTACGTGCTGAATACATAAAGCTCTTATTTAGAGAGGAACCTGCGGTTAATGTGAAGCTTCACTGGCTATCGGAGGTTACCAGATATTCAGCCTCAAATGGGAAGTGGCTGAAGTTAAAATGTCAGTGGTCACTTCTCGGTTTGTATACATTTTGAGGCATCGCCTGGATATCATAAATAGGGTCATAGGAGGTGAGGATCTGTCACTTGTGTTAGATGTTCAGGATGCTGTAAACACACCCCATAAGTTCCCTACATATTTCATCACTCGATATCCTGTGAGTGTAGACCCATCATTAGATAAGGAACTGACGGGAGTGCAGACTGTACGACGTTTCCTACACGATGGGAAGTCCATCAATTGTATTGTTATTTCTTTTAGCCACCCAGAACCAACCCCTTCTTTAGTTAACTTTTCCTTCCTCCCTTATCTACCCTAATGTGAACTACGCAGAATGCCATACAAAAAGCCATGGTGCTTCAAATGCTGGGGTATCAGTCACATCTCACGATACTGTGGTTCCCCAGAAAAGTGTAAATTTCGTGCTACTGAGCATGACAGTCGAACATGCCCTCATCAACCGCCTGTACCACCCACAGTGGTTGACACTGCCTTGGCATCAACATTACACTCATTATCTCTACCTTCACCAGACACCTAGCATTGGAAATGCCCGAGATGTAATGAGCCTGGAGTCAATGGCTGTACCAGACGATAAGGCTCTGGAACGAACCAGCATATTTCAAAACATCTTCCAATGCCATCAATCAAACCACCTTTACTGCCTCCTCACAAGTGTCTACACTTCGTAATTCTGTAGATGTCCTCAAGTCTTGGTGTGACTCCCTTACATCATGTTTTGAAGCCATTGAATCCATTAGAGAGCATGAACACTTGCATCGACAGTCTCGTACCCTCTTTTGACCATCTAACTTCTAAAGATTCTACAAATGATAACACACTACAATCTCTCGCTGAAGCTCAGCAAGATGTTATCATATCAGTTATTGCATTCACTGAAAAACTTGACTCACTTGCAACATGTCTTGAGATTGTCACTAATCCCCCTACAGGACCTTTCAACGTGATACACCACCAAATAATACCCGTGTCACCACTGCCTCTTCATCTATTCGCCGTTCTTCCAAGGGACATGTTTGATAACCAATTGAAGCTTAATATCATCTTTTGGAATGTGTATAGTATTACAAACTGGGCAAAGCTTTCTGCCCTTAAGATATTTGTACATAGTCACCACCTGGATGTTATTCTAATTCAGGAAGCTTTTGTTGGTAATCGTTAGACAAGGGAAGAAGCTCCCTCACTCACAGGCTATGTATCCTACGTCAATTTAGTAAGACATGGCCTCATCACCTATGTACGTACTTCAATCCAGCATAGATATCTTCCAAATTCTGAGGATGAAGAAATAACATTTCAATTATTTAATATTACTGTTGGCAGAGGCACCTTACGACTGTGAAATGTATATGCAGCACTAGGAAGGATAAATACCGCCAATTTTCTAGCCCCAACCCTCCGAGGTATGGTTTACATGGGAGATTTTAATGCCCGCCATCCATATTTGTCAGATCTTGCTGGCACTGTGAACCGCAACAGGAACTTATTTCCAGGATAAGTTCGTCAAAATCAACTGACCCGCTGAGACATTAGTGGATCTATGCATGCACGAGTTGGCATGTTGGATCACATCTTGACCCGTTGACTCGTACCTTCCCGAGTCAAGTGTGTAACGGTTCCTATGCTCATCTCTAATCACATTGGTCTCTCAGCATCCATTATTCCTTCCTGCTACACTTAATCCAATACAATATCGGACTTGCATCACAATTCCGCCCAAGTACAAGCCTACATACATTTCATATATGACTAACCTTCTCCCTACATTTAACCTCCACTGCCCTGAGAAACTTTACTCCTTACTTGTTAGTACCATACAGGCTCTCCACACACGATACATCAGAAAACCATATATCAGGCATCGTGTTGGTGCCATGACACTGGATAATCGTAATTCCCAGGCTGAAAAGAAGGCGTTGGATGATTGCCTAGCTTTTATGACACAACCAAGTCCTACTCTGCACCAGTATCAACTATCAAGAGGTGATCTAGTTGCTCTACTGCAATGTGTACAAACAGATTCTGGCACAAATTAAGAGATAGCATCAACCATCAAACAAACATCGGTTGCATTTGACACATCATCAACAGGCTTGTGAAGAAGAAACCCCCAAGTGTCCTCCACCACAGCCCTGCTTAAAATGCAAAGGACCTTATTAATGAGTGGTCAGCAGAGTTATGAACCGTCTACCTTCAAGCTCATATACAAGAATCTGTCTCCTCATAAAAAACCATCATGCCTTACATCTCAGTTTTGCCTTACTGAGCAGCGATGAAGAGGAGAATGTACAAACAACTAAGGAAGAGCTACGACGTTCCTTAGCAAGGGATGAAAGTCAGCTGACGGTGATGATGGCATTGCCTATGTAGTCCTTTGCACACTCATAAAAGTACCTGGCAACCCTCTCCTAAAGCTCTACAACCTCTGTCTCTGCCTGGGATATGTGCCCCTATCATGGACTCATGGTACAATTGTATCCATTCCCAAGCCCGGCACTGACAAATTCTGACCTATCTCACTCACCTCCTTTTTCTAGAAAATATTTGAACGTATTTTCCTCTCACACCTTATGTTCTGGTTGCAAGATAAGCTTTCGTCTAGAATATACTGCTTCCTACCGCAACGAGGAACACATCATTTTCTCATGGAGCTCTAACCCGTCTCTTCTCAACCAGCGTTGTAGCTTTCATTGATTATAAAGTGCAATTGACGATGCAAATAGAAACATTATTTTAGAACAGCTTATTGATTTTGGAATCAAGGGAAACCTTTTGAGGTGTATACGTGGATATCTTTGAGATAGAGTCTCTCGTATACTGTTTAAGGGAGCATTGAGCACTGCAAAAGAACTTGAACTTGGTACTCCACAAGGGGGAGTACTTAGTCTATTTTTGTTCAATATTTTCCTTCATCGCCTTCATGCCTTACTTCCTGATACTGATAACACAACCATCACTTGCTACGCAGACGACATTCACTCAACATCTGCGAGTCACTTGCAACACTTCCTTTCATCAATCTACAAATCAGCATCCTTCTATTATCCTAGCCTCTCGCCAGGAAAAAGTAGAATCTTCTTCCCAAGCCCATCAAGGAATCTACCAGTATTTATCGTGGGGAACAATGTTTTTTCTTTAGGAACACACTGTAT
>NC_090738.1:75980980-75988480 GCF_036898095.1 Palaemon carinicauda
TATACGTATATATGCATATATATATATATATATATATATATATATATATATATATATATATATATATATATATATATATATATATATATATATATGTGTGTGTGTGTGTGTGTGTGTGTGTGTGTGTGTGGGTGTGTGTGTGTGTGTGTTACATTGAAACCAATTGAAGATTGTTATAAGCTGAGTAAATCTACATAAATTAAGCTATTACACTGTTGCTACACAGTTGCAAATTACATTGCGACTAATTCACCTTGATAAATTGGACTGCGTCTAACAGGCCTGTCGAATGGTGTTTGTTAACGAAAAGCAATAAACTAGTTTTAATTTACTTAGAAACCATCATTCTAGTTTGAATGGAATTAGGTCTCGATTCAAGAGAGAGAGAGAGAGAGAGAGAGAGAGAGAGAGAGAGAGAGAGAGAGAGAGAGAGATTCTGCAACTGGGCGTTCGTGCTGTTGCAATATGTACAATTTTGTTTTAATTGGAAATCGCTTATCAAGGAGGAAAGTAGCTCATCGCTTCTAAGTCTTGTAGTCCTGAGCTCTAAATTTATATATATATATATATATATATATATATATATATATATATATATATATATATATATATATATATATATATATATATATATATATATATATATATATATATATATATATATACATCTATACACACACACACACACATATATATATATATATATATATATATATATATATATATATATATATATATATATATATATATATATATATATATATATATATATATATATATATATATATATATATATATATATATATATACATATAAGTTTAGAGCTCAGGACTACAAGACCTAGAAGCTATGACCTATTTTCCTCCTCGATAAGCCTTTTCCAATTGAAACGAAATTGTACATATTGCAACAGCACGAACGCCCAATGGCAGAATCTCTCTCTCTCTCTCTCTCTCTCTCTCTCTCTCTCTCTCTCTCTCTCTCTCTCTCTCTCTCTCTCTCTCTCTTAAATCGATATTCCTCATAAATTAAAGTAATTATTCATACATCCTATTGATGTCTGTTCACGAAACCGTTAATATCTCTCTCCCTTCCTTGGGCATTCATTACCCCTCCTTCACAAACCAAATATGGCTCATTTGCAGCCAAGTTTTGCCTAAATTAGACAATTACGAGAACCAGGAAAATTTGTGAATGAATGATTTAGCTTAACAAGGGTAATTTTACTATGATTACATGAATTAAACATGTGATAAAAGTCACGAGGCATCACATTATGAAAATGGTGTGTATGTGCCAGAGACCTTGTCTTTCCTCATTCCATTCATTGGGATCGAATACTCTTATGAGTATTTATAATTAGAGATGGTAGAATGCTTATGCTGCTTCCCTAATTAGCAGAACACGACCCAATTTGCAATGCTTGAAACTATGATATATGTAATAGCACATGATGTCGGGCTCAGAATTAATATAAGAAAGGCAGAGAGGATGAGAGTGGTTTATACAATGGAAGAAGAAATATAATTGAAAGCATAAAAGGTTAATGATGTAGAATCTTTTAAGTATTTAGGATATATTTTTTTTAATATATGGTATTAAGAATTGGCGTTTAGTGTAGGATTAAAAAAAAACAGACAATGACTAGGTTAAGTAAAATTTTGGAAGTCAAATCGCTTGAAATTACATATAGAAATAAGACTATATCAGTTTAGCGATATCGGTGTCATTGTATAGACATGAGTCATATTATGACAATGAAATAACTTCAATAGATTCAGTATATTTGATAATAAAACCCTCAAAGACATTAGTAGCTAAATGGCAGGGCATTATTGGGAATGAATCTATAAGAGATGTTACTGGAGTGCCATATGTGAATGATATTAAATTAAGTGGTAGATAGAAATGGTTTTGGCATGCTAATTGCACTACTTAAGATATATTAGTTCACCAAGCGATTAACTAAATGCATAAAGTAGGAGATGGGGATTGGAGAAGTATTGAATTAAAAGCTCAAGACGGAGACGATTGGCAAAACCTAACCGATCCCCTTTGTGTCCAGAGGCGTAGGAGGAGATAAAAAGAATGGTTATGTTATAACTTGTTTTGCATATATATATATGTATATAAATATATATATATATATATATATATATATATATATATATATATATATATATATAAATATATATATATATATATATATATATATATATATATATATATATATATATATATATATATATATATATATATATATATATATATATATATATATGCTAACCCTGAACAATCTTTATATGGAATGTAACCTGGTGATATCCTAATGCTGTGGTGTTTTTTTTTTTCCCTACTTATTCACTAAGATTTGTTACTTCTAACAGTATGTGCGGTTTTATGGTACCCCTGAATTATCTTTATATGGAATGTAACTTGGCGAGTTTGGTATTTTTTTTTTATGTATATATTTCTGATTATTCAATAAGATTTGTTACCTCTAACAGTTAAGTTATTAACGATAGTGGTACTCTAATTTCTAAATTCAAGAGCGTTCGATTTGTTCCTTACTTCTATGCTTAAATATTATAAGTAGTTATGGTATGTACTCTCATCATACATTCATATTTTTCTCAGTCAAATGGGTATTGAGAGAGCAAATCCATAATAATTTGTTCAAGGAAAAAAACCCACAATACCCTCGATAAGAAATATATGAAGTCTCATGATAATGTATTAACTTTATTTTGATTTTCATTTATTCATATAAGCTATAAATACATCTTAATATCGAATTTGCTCTGCCTAGAAATCAGAGACCAAAGGGGGATTCCTTTCTTATAATGGCTTCATATGTGCTAAGGATTTTTACCAACCGTGTGTCACACGATCGTATTTAGTAACCATATTTCCCTTTTTTCTATATATTATCCTTTATATTTTCACTCTCCCCTCGCACTGACAGCGACCTGAATCAACCTGTCTGTTTTTCTTACCATTATCTGTTAACAGAACCGGTTGCCGGTTGGACATGAAATAGCCTGTGTTCTGTAATAAAGTTACACAGTTGCATTAATATTGCCTTTGGAGTCACAGCCTCTCTCGGCCAATCACATTGGTGACCCCTGAAGGCGAATCATTCCTCCCCCCACCCCACCCGCCCCCCATCACTGGTACAGTGGCGTACTCCACGGATGCTGGCCCCGGCCCATACAAACTTTCCTTGTTCGCCAACAGAGAAGGGTTTGCTTGGTTTCAGTGCACAGAAGTCCAGTTCTACATCAAGGCCGTGACTTGCTTAACTACCAAAGCAGATTATGTTCTCAGGGCATTAACCAAGGACACTTTCCCAGAAATCTCTGACTGGCTTTGTGAACAAGAAAACACCCCAATGGTGTATGACGTCCTCAAAACATACCTTTTGCAGCAGTATTCGCCGTCGCCAGCAGCCTGTATAGCAAAGATTTTTCAGCCCTCTCAACAACCATTGGGGGACCAAAGGCCTTCTATCACCCTATGGGAAATGACCAGTATCGCTCGCCTGCAACCTGACGCAGACGGCTCTCCTCGTGAGGTGAACCTACTTTTTGCCCTTAGTTTACGCCATTTACCCAAACCTGTACACCTTGCCATGACCGATGTCGATAGTTTACCCATCAAGGAATTGATGACCAAAGCCGATGCCCTTATGGACAGCCACTTCGCGACCTTCAAGACCTCCATTGACGCCTCCACTCCTGACGAAGAGGACACCTATTCAACATCAACCGAAGCTGACGTGAATGCCGTAAGACATACACGCCTTCCCCGTAACATGCCAGAGTGGCGACAAAGCCACCGATCACACACCTCTCGCTCGCGCCCCAACCAAAAACTTCTACAGCCACTTACTGCCTCCCATCGGCCGCAGTTTTGCTACCACCAATCCAGATTCGGGGTTGCCGTGAAAAAAAGTGCTAAGGATTGTCAGTGGCCAAAAAACATTTAAGTAGGCTATCACTCGTGGCGGTGGCCTCCCGTGTTTCAAATCAGTTCTTCTTAGATGACGCAGGAACGGGCGAGCGATTTTCGG
Source organism: Palaemon carinicauda (assembly GCF_036898095.1). Taxonomy (NCBI): domain Eukaryota; kingdom Metazoa; phylum Arthropoda; class Malacostraca; order Decapoda; family Palaemonidae; genus Palaemon; species Palaemon carinicauda. The sequence goes on from NC_090738.1 coordinate 75,985,053, forward strand.
TACACACGGGTGTTTGTCGTTCTCTTTTGCCAAGGAAACTCTTCAAGACACGGCGGAGTCTGTCTAAGTCTGCCGATGTCCGCCTGGTAGCGGCCGACGGATCTGCGATATTGATCTACGGTTACGAGAACCTCACATTATTGTTTGGAAACAGTAAATTTAATTGGGAGTGTCTCGTTGCTGACATCATATTGCCAATCCTCGGTGCGGATTTCCTCTCTCATTTCCACCTTCTGGTCGATGTCGCCAGCCAACGACTGGTCAACACAGACTCGTGCTTGTCGTCAATTCTTCAACCCGCCCCCTCCAACCTCGCTCTCCATATCAGCGCACCCACTGATGCCTACGCCCACCTCCTCACGTCGTACCTGGAAGTTTTCCATCCAGAACTTCGCCAAATGCACACAGATCCTGCCAAGCACAGTATTAATCACCATATCTGGATGACGGGACCCTAAGTCTTCGCAAAATTCACACGTCTGGCACCGAATCAATTGGCAGCTGGCAAACAGATGTTCGTAAAAATGGCGGAAATGGGCCTTTACTAAAACGCCTCCAGGCCATGGTTGTTACCCTTACATGTCGTCCTGAAGAAAGACGGCTCTCTCCATCCGTGCAGGGATTGCAGGGGCCTGAACATGCAAACAGAACCAGATCACTACCACCTCCCAAACATCGACTACTTTACCTCTTACCTGCACAAAGCGAAGGTTTTCTCCACGCTTGACATCCTAAAGGGGTATTATCAGGTTCCTATGAACCCTGAAGACATCCCAAGACCAACATCACCACTCCGTTTAGTACATTCACCTCCAATTACTCCTGTTTTGGCATTCATAATGCTGGGGCCACTTTTCGTCTCATGGATAGCATTCTAAGGGTACTCCCCTTCTGTGTATGTTATGTGGATGACATACTTGTGTTCACTTCCTCAAAAGAGGAAAACCTTTGTCACCTGCACATCTTACTCGACCACCTGCACTAAAATGGCCTTTTAGTACTGTACGACAAGTGTACCTTTGCCGCCAACGAAGTGTCGTTCTTAGACCATCAAAGCACTGCAGGAATTCTTAGGCATGATCAACTATTATCACCATTTTCTGCCAGCTATTGCCGCCACTTTTGCTCCCCTCTGCGCCTCCCTCAAAGGCAAGCCAAAAGACCTGGAGTGGGGTCCCCTTCACGAAGCAACCTTCTGCAATGCAAAGAATACCTTATTAACCACTGCTGTTCTGACTTTTCCCATCCCATGTGCCCCTCTCCTTCTCTCTACTGAAATCATTGACGTCGCTATTGGTGCAATACTCAAACAGGTGGTCAACGGCTCGCCCCGCCCATTGGCTTTCTCCAGCAGAAAACTGTTCAAGGTAGAATCAGGTTATTCTACCTTTGAACACGAATTGCTGGTGGTGCACTTGGCTGATCGTCACTTTTGCCATTTTTTAGAAGGTACGCCCTTCATCATTCACAGAGATCATATGCCTCTGGTACACGCCTTCACTCGACAGTCTGCTGCCTGCTCTGCCCATCAACACCGACATCCCTCCACCGTGGCTGAATACAATTGCACCCTTCAACACGTCCCTGGGAAAATGAAATTCCATTGCCGATACCCTGTCAAGAAACACGTTGGGTGCCTTTAACTGGGATTGGATTACAACGCCCTGGCTAAAGCGTAATGATAGGATCTAGAGTATGAAGCATAGAAGACATCCTGCACATCCGTCTCTTGGGAAGATGTCCCCCTCGACGACTCCAACACCACTTTCCTCTGTGACGTTAGTACTGGTAGACTGCAACCTTGGATTCCTGCTCCCATGCCCCGACAGGTGTTTGATTTCATTCACGGCCTTTCACATCCCTCGAGCCGTTCTACTACACAGCCGCTGAAGACAAAGTTCATTTAGCACGGCATTTCTAAGTATGCTAAGGATTGGGTTCGCGCCTGTACTTCTTGCTAAACTTCCTAAGTACATCGACACACGGATTCAGGAGTGGGCACCTCTCTTCAACCTTAGCGTCGTTTCGCCCACATTCACGTCGACGTTGTAGGCCCCCTACCTAAATCACAAGGACATCGTTACCTGTTTACCATAATCGACCGCTCCACCCATTGATCTGAAGCCATTCCCATGGAAACTGCAACGTCCGCCTCATGTACATTTGCCTTACTCTGAGGATGGATTGCAAGATTTGTTTTTCCTGAGCATATTACTTCTAACAGGGGTACCACTTTCACTTCTTAATTGTAGACATCATAAGAGAATCTCCTGGCATCACTCTACATCATACAACTGCCTACAACCCACCTGCCAATGGAATGGTTGAACATTTTCATCGCACCCTCAAATCAGCTTTGATGTCCCGCCGCAAGGACTCCACATGGTTTACTCAGCTTCTCTGGGTCCTCCTGGGTCTAAGGATCACTCTTAAAGATGCCCTGGACGTCTCGGCAGCTGAAATGGCGTATGGCCAAATTTTTCCCTCTGCAAACTCATTTGACGATCTCCAGCGCATACGTTACGTCGTGGGAAAATTTACTCCACGCCGCTAGACTTACAAGCCCCCAGCGAGGCATCACATACCAATAGATTTGCACTCTGCAATGCACATCTCTCTATGCAACGACACTAACAAGCCACCACTAACTCCCCCGTACACGGGCCCTTTCCTTGTGATCCGACGCAGTCATAAAACATCCCTACTAAACATTTCGGGCAAAGAAGACTGGGTCTCCCTTGATGGTCTAAAACATGCTTATCTCCTGCCATATGACCCGCATACAGTTCGCCTCTGTAGATCAGGGCGCCCTATTTAATATGTACAGTATGTCATTTTTAGTGTGTGTGTGGTGGTGGGGGGGAGCCATGTACCAACTGTGTCACACGATCGTACATAGTAACCACATTTCTCTTTTTTGTGTATATTGTCCTTTGTATCTTCACCCTCCCCTCGCACTGACGGCGATCTGAATCTACCTGTCTGTTACTATTACTGTCAACTGTTAACAGAACTGGTTGCCGGATGGATATGAAATAGCCTATTATATATTATGACCTTATTACCCAGACTTGGTGTATATATAAACTGGATGTTTTGTAATAAAGTTATTCAGTTGCATTTATCTTGCCTCTCGGCCCGTCACAGATTCGAAGAGTGAACAAGCTTAAACAGAGCTTACAATCGACTCCGTTTTACAACTGTTGGCAGCCTTCATTTATAGAGCTTTGATGGTTTATATAATTTTGGCTTCAAAGAATAAGAATATTTCAAAAGCAAGAATTGCATAAGGTAAAGTTTCAAAACATTATTATGTAAATAAGATCTAAAGTCCTAACTTACTTACAGTGATATAGTTTATAGTTTATACCACTTTACGGAGATGGCTTTCTACCAAATTTGGATTCTTTCAAGAATGTTATTTGCTT
>NC_090738.1:75992330-75994830 GCF_036898095.1 Palaemon carinicauda
GCATTTTTAATGCTGGTGCGTAGTGGATTAATATCCTGTGCGCCTTTCTTAGTTTACTTGGTATATTTTTTGGCACTATTAATCTACCTCGGCTTGCTCTTTCTGCTATTTTTAGCTCCATGATGTTTTCAGTAATTCCTTCTATTTGCTTCCATGCTTGTCTTGTGTAGCGTTCTCTTCTCCTTTCTTAAATTTATAGTTTTAAAAATTGCAGTCTTTCCCAGTAGTCAAGGTCCTTAACTTCTTCTATTCTAGCAGTATAGGACCTTTGTACACTCTCTATTTGCGCAATATCCTTTTGGTAGTGTGGGTACTATATCACATTGCAGTACTCGAGTGTACTACGTAGATTAGTTTTGTAAAGCATAATCATGTGTTCAGCTTTTCTTGTTTTGAAGTGTCTGAATAACATTCCCATTTTTGCTTTACATTTTGCCAACAGTGTTGCTATTTGGTCGTTGTATAACATATTCCTATTTAACATTATACCAAGGTCTTTAATTGCTTCCTTGTTTGTAATTGTCTCATTATTAGGTCCCTTGTATGCATATACCATTCCTTCTCTGTTTTCATAATTTATTGATTCGAATTTATCGGAGTTAAATACCATCCTATTTATCTCCACCCATTTATATATTTTGTTTAGATCTATTTGTAGGTAGTTCCTATCTTCATCACAAGTAATTTCTCTACTTATTCTTTTGTCATCGGCGAAACTTCTCACTACGGAGTTTTCAACATCACAGTCTATGTCTGAGATCATAATAACAAACAGCAGTGCAGGTAATGCCCTACCTTATGGCACACCAGATATTACCTGGGCTTCATCTGATTTCTCGTCATTTGCAACCACTATCTGTTCTCTGTTTTGCAGGAACTCTTTTACCCATTTTCCTATCTTTCCCACAATATTATGCTTTTTCATTTTTTCTCCAATATGTTATGGTCTACCTTGTCAAAGGCTTTTGCAAAATTTAGATAGATCACATCTGTGTCTTTTTCATTTATCATATTTTTGTATATGTTTTCATAGTGTGCTATCAGTTGGGTTTGTGTAGTTTTTCCGGGCACAAAACTGTGTTGACCCATATTAAACAAATTATTTTTAACCAAATGATCAATTATTTTCTTTTTTATTACCTTTTCATACACTTTCATAATATGTTGATTTTAGACTAACAGGTCTATAATTGCTTGCCTCTAGTCTTGATCCACGTTTGAAGATATGGGTTATATAAGCTAATTTATGTTTAACATATATCTTAGCAGTATTGCAAGCTGCTTCGCGATAGTGCTTGCAGTTTTTTTAACAAAATTGCTGGAACTCCATCTGGTCCGGGTGCCGATCCATTTTTAAATTCGTTTATAGCCTTGACAATATCTGCTTCATTAATATCTATATCCGTTAGATGTTCGACATTTTCTTCTCCTATTTCTGTTTCATTATTATCATTCGCAATTCTTCGCGTGAACTCACTCTTATATTTTTCTGCTAATATGTTGCATATTTCCTTTTTTTCATTCGTTATCCGTCCTTCAATTCTTAGAGGCCTATTTCTAATCTCTCTTTATTCATCTTTTTTGCATAGGAGTAAAGTACTTTGGGGTTTCTTTTTATATTTTGAAGTGTCCTTTCTTCTAAGTCCCTTTTTTCCTTTTCTTTCGACTGTATAATCTTTTGTTTTGCATTTTCTATCTTACATTTTATTTCCCTCATTTTCCACATATTTTTTTCTTTTGCAAGATTTTTCTTCCACTTTCTAATTTTCTGAAATAAGAGAGAGAGAGAGAGAGAGAGAGAGAGAGAGAGAGAGAGAGAGAGAGAGAGACTTTTTCCTTAATAAAGCTTAAGACTGAAATGTCAAATTCCCGGAGAAGAACTTTCCATCACTTTGAAAACAAAATTCCCTTTATTGGTTTGCATTTCCATCTACGGGGAGTCGTTTCTTTTGCATATTTTTTTCATTTCCTTTTTTTTCTAGTTACTTTTTTTTGCATTCACTTCAGTTTATGATATTCTTCTCTTTCTTTCCCCTCTCTCTGAGGGGTGAGATTCTTGTTTGACTTCATTTTATAGATGTATATTTACTTCAATGATTTTTTTTTATTCATTCATATTCCGTGTGCTACTCCGTTAAGATAAAGGTGAATTCAGACGTATATTTTCTCTTATCCTACTTTTCACGATTTTTTTTTTCAAATTAATATTCTAAGCTAGTTAGGGAAAGGGAAAATTCTCTTAGCAACGGAGTCGTTACTCTTGCGTCAATATTATTAGCAAAAACCTATAGTTTGCTTTTAATATTAAGCGGCTTGAGGCTTTCCAATTAAATTCCTTGAACAAGGCGGTATACATATAATATTTTTCAGTAACCCGGTCAAAATAGGCGTCTCATAATTTTAGCTCTTAGCTAATGTTACAAATAGCTTTATTGATTCCGGTGCACTTCACGAGAAAATCTACACTATAGCTGCCAACACTGTATTTAACAGACAAATG
>NC_090738.1:76002330-76007330 GCF_036898095.1 Palaemon carinicauda
GGTAATTAACATCATGATTCATAAGATTCCATTCCTTTCTTTTCTGATCCAAGTTTCTGTCTCTAAGAAGCTGCATACTCTTATTAAGATAATAATAATAATAATAATAATAATAATAATAATAATAATAATAATAATAATAATAATAATAATTATCTTTATACCAGTTATCATTATTTTGATTACAATTCTTATTTATTCCCCTTTGGTATTCAGTATGTTTTATAATATGAAGAACGTTCAATATCGTGCATTATCTATAAAGAAGTCATTATACTTTCTATCATTACACATTTACTGGGATTTATATATCCAGCTATCTATCTCTCTATCTTATAGAGGTATTACTTTTGCCATGCTGATTTTCTTCCACATACTCTAGTTTCAATGTTCCATTACGTGTGTATATATAACTTTAGAAAGTATACCTTTTAATAAAATATCAATATATAACAATTCATGAAAGGGATAAATAAAAGATTATTTATTGTTAACGTGAGAGGAAGGAGGGTCGCATAGCTGTATCCGAGTAAAAAAGGATCCTCTTTGAGCGCTCAGATTTTTCAAGACTTGACACATGTGAAGCCGGAAGTACTTCATCTTTTCTCTTCGCTTTGTTTTCTATTTTTTTTTTTCTTGCAACTCTATGCTGCTGTTGAGTGAATGATGTCAAGCGCTTCCTTTTCAGTAGTTTTATCTTTGCTAAACAAGGGATGTGAGGACAAAATAGAAAATGAAAACAACTACGAGTATAAATCTTTTATAGTATCACAAGAATTTTTAAAAAAGTAAGGGAAGACCAAGAAGGAAAGAAAGAATGAAGCGTAATGTATTTTGAAGTTTGATTTCATCGGTAACCATTTTTTTTATTATCATTTCTTACTGTTGTCTTTTTTAAGAAAAACATTCTCATCGAAAGTTTTCTAGTAATTTTATATCATTACTAACTACCAGGTTTACAGTTTCACTGAAAAAAAGCAAATAACATTCTTGAAAGAATCCGAATTTGGTAGAAAGCCATCTCCGTAAAGTTATATAAACTATAAACTATGTCACTGTAAGTAAGTCAGGTCTTTAGATCTTATTTACATAATAATATTTTAAAAATTTACCTTATGCAATTCTCGCTTTTGAAATATTCTTATTCAGTGAAGACAAGATTATATAAACCATGAAGGCACTATAAATGAAGGCTGCCTACAGTTGTAAAACGGAGTTGATTGTAAGCTCTGTTTAAACTTGTTCACTCTTCGAATCTGTGACGAGCCGAGAGGCAAGATAAATGAAACTGAGTAACTTTATTACAGAACATCCAGTTTATATATACACAAAGTCTGGGCAAGAAGATCATAAAATATAATAGGCTATTTCATATCCACCCGGCAACCAGTTCTGTTAACAGTTAACAGTAAGAGTAACAGACAGGTAGATTCAGATCGCCGTCAGTGCGAGGGGAGGGTGAAGATACAAAGGACAATATATACAAAAAAGAGAAATGTTGTTACTATGTATGATCGTGTGACACACGGTTGGTACATGGCTCTCCCCCCATAAAAATGACATACTGTACATGTTAAATAGGTCGCCCTGATCTACAGAGGCGAACTGTATGCAGATCATATGGCAGGAGATAAGCATGTTTTAGACCATCAATTAAGACCCAGTCTTCTTTGCCCCAAATGTTTAGTAGGAATGTTTCATGACTGTGTCGGATCACAAGGAAAGGGTCCGTGAAAGGGGGAGTTAGTGGTGGCTTGGTAGTGTCGTTACGTAGAAAGATGTACATTGCAGAGTGCAAGTCTGTCGGTATGTGATGCTTCACTGGGGGATAGTAAGTCTAGTGGCGTGGAGTAAATTTTCCTAGATCATCAAATGAGTTTGCAGAAGGAAAAATTTGGCAGGGATGACCAAAGGGTTGCCATACACCATTTCAGCTGCTGAGACGTCCAGGGCGTCTTTAAGAGTGATCCTTAGTCCCAGAGGACCCAGGGAAGCTGAGTAAACCATTTGGAGTCCTTGCAGCAGGATATCAAAGCTGATTTGAGAGTGCGATGAAAATGTTCAACCATTCCATTGGCAGCAGGGTTGTAGGCAGTTGTATGATATAGAGTGATGCCAGGAGATTCGCTAATGATGTCTACAATTAAGAGGTGAAAGTGGTACCCCTATCAGAAATAATATGCTTAGGAATAACTAATCTTGCAATCCATCCTGAGAGTAAGGCAGATGTACATGAGGCAGACGTTGCAGTTTCCATGGGAATGGCTTCAGGCTAACGAGTGGAGCGGTCGATGATGGTAAACTGGTAACGATGTCCTTGTGATTTAGGTAGGGGGCCTACAACGTCGACGTGAAATTGGGCGAAACAACGCTGAGGTTGAGGAAAGGTGCCCACTCCTGAATCCGTGTGTCGATGTACTTTGGAAGTTTAGCAAAAAGTACAGGCGTGGACCCAATCCTTAGCATCCTTAGAAATGCCGTGCTGAATGAACTTTGTCTTCAGCAGCTGTGTAGTAGAACGGCACGAGGGATGTGAAAGGTCGTGAATGAAATCAAACACCTGTCGGGGCATGGGAGCAGGAATCCAAGGTTGCGGTCTACCAGTACTAACGTCGCAGAGGAAAGTGGTGTTGGAGTCGTCGAGGGGGACTTCTTCCCAAGAGACGGATGTGCAGGATGTCCTCTATGCTTGATAATCTAGATGCTACAGTTGGGCTTCAGCCAGGGCATTGTAATCCAATTCCAGTTGAAGGCACCTAACGTGTTTCTTGACAGGGTATCGGCATTGGAATTCACAGTGGAGGGATGTCGGTGTTGACGGGCGGAGCAGGCACTAGACTGTCGAGTGAAGGCGTGTACCAGAGGCATATGATGTCTGTGAATGATGAAGGGCGTACCTTCTAAAAAATGGTGAAAGTGATGATCAGTCAAATACACCACCAGCAATTCATGTTCAAAGGTAGAATAACCTGATTCTACCTTGAACAGTTTTCTGCTGGAGAAAGCCAATGGGCGGGGCGAGCCGTTGACCACCTGTTTGAGTATTGCACCAATAGCGACGTCAATGATTTCAGTAGAGAGAAGGAGAGGGGCACATGGGATGGGAAAAGTCAGAACAGCAGTGGTTAATAAGGTATTCTTTGCATTGCAGAAGGTTGCTTCGTGAAGGGGACCCCACTCCAGGTCTTTTGGCTTGCCTTTGAGGGAGGCGCAGAGGGGAGCAAAAGTGGCGGCAATAGCTGGTATAAAAACGGTAATAATAGTTGATCATGCGTAAGAATTCCTGCAGTGCTTTGATGGTCTAGGGCGTGGGGAAATTCTGAACGGCTGCTACATTTTCAGTAAAGGGATGGACTCCTTCAGGAGTGATACGGTGCCCTAAGAATGACATTTCGTTGGCGGCAAAGGTACACTTGCTGTACCGGATTAAAAGGCCGTTTTGTTGCAGGCGGTCCAGCAGGATGTGCAGGTGACAGAGGTGTTCCTCATTTGAGGAAGAGAACACAAGTATGTCGTCCACATAACATACACAGAAGGGGAGGACCCCTAAGATGCTATCCATGAGATGTTGAAAAGTGGCCCCAACATTACGAATGCCAAAACAGGAGTAATTGGAGGTGAATGTACTGAACGGAGTGGTGATATTGGTCTTGGGATGTCTTCTGTGTTCATAGGCACCAGATAATACCCCTTCAGGATGTCAAGCGCGGAGAAACCTTTGCTTTGTGCAGGTAAGAGGTAACGTAGTTGATGTTTGGGAGGGGGTAGTGATCTGATTCTGTTTGCATGTTCAGGCACCTGTAATCCCTGCACAGATGGAGAGAGTCGTCTTTCTTCAGGATAACATATAAGGGTAACAACCATGTCCTTGAGGCATTTTAGCAAAGGCCCATTTCCGCCATTTTTACGAACATCTGTTTGCCAGCTGCCAATCGATCCGGTGCCAGACGTGTGAATTTTGCGAAGACTTGGGGTCCCGTCATCCTGATATGGTGATAAATACCGTGCTTGGCAGGATCTGTGGGCGTTTGGCAATGTTCTGGATGGAAAACTTCCAGGTACGACGTGAGGAGGTGGGCGTAGTCATCAGTGCGTGCGCTGATATGGAGAGCGAGGTTGGAGGGGGCGGGTTGAAGAATTGACGACAAGCACGAGTCTGTGTTGACCAATCGTTGGCGGGCGACATCGACCAGAAGGGGGAAATGAGAGAGGAAATCCGCACCGAGGATTGGCAATATGACATCAGCAACTAGGAACTTCCAATTAAATTTACTGTGAGGTTCTCGTAACCGTAGATCGGTATCGCAGATCCGTTGGCCGCCACCAGGCGGACATTGGCAGACTTAGATAGACTCCGCTGTGTCCTGAAGAGTTCCCTTGGCAAAAGAGAACGACAAACACCCGTGTGTACTGAAGATCGCTCGCCCGTTTCTGTGTCATCTAAGAAGAAAAGATTAGAAACACGGGAAGCAACCGCCACGACCGATGGCCTACTCATATGTTTTTTTGACCACTGTCAATCCTTGGCACATTTTTTCGCAGCAACCCCGAATCTGGATTGGTGGTAGGAAAACTGCCCCCGATGGGAGGCAGTAAGTGGCTGTAGAAGTTTTTGGTTGGGGCACATGTGAGTGGTGGGTGATCGGTGGATATGTCGCCACTCTGGCACGTTACGGTTGACGTTGAATAGGTTTCCTCTTCGTCAGGAGTGGAGGCGTCGACGGAGGTCTTGAAGATCGTGAAGTGGCTGTCCATAAGGGTGTCGGCTTTCGTCATCAAGTCCTTGACGGGTAGACTATCGACATCGGGTATGGCAACGCGTCCAGGTTTGGGTAAACGGCATACACTTAGGGCAAAAAGTAGGTTTACCTCACGAAGAGAGCTGTCTTCAGCAGGTTGCAGGTGAGAGATACTGGTTATTTCCCATAGGAGGAGCGAAGGCCTTTGGTCCCCCAACGGTTGTTGAGAGGGCTGAAAAATCTTTGCTATACAGGTTGCTG
>NC_090738.1:76014830-76017942 GCF_036898095.1 Palaemon carinicauda
TATATACCTATGAACATATATATATATATATATATACATATATATATATACCTATGAACATATATATATATATATATATATATATATATATTCGCCAGTCGTCTATATCCCTATCTTCTAATTTGATACTTCTCCATTCATCATCTCCAACTTCGCACTTCATAGCCCTAAGCCATGTAGATTTGGGTTTCAAGCTCTTCTGTGGCCTAGTGGAACCCAAATGAACATTTGGTGAACTAATCTCACTTAGGGAATGCGAAGAGCATGCCCAAACCATATCCATCTACCCCTCATGAGGATGTATAGTTAGATATGGTTTGAACACGCTTTTCGCACTCCCAACAGGTATTAGTTCACCTAACGTTCGGTTGGGTTTCACAAGCCACTACAGGCACTAAAAGAATTGGAACTCCCTGGCATACATGGCTGAGGTCTATGAAGCCTAAAGTAGATGACGATTGGAGAAGTATTCAATTAAACGCTGAGGAGAGAAGTGACTGGCGAAATCTTACCGAGGCCCCTTGCGTCAATAGCCGCAGGAGATGTTGAAGAAGATGATGATGATGATGATGATGATGAATATATATATATATATATATATATATGTCCACACACACACACACACACACACATATATATATATATATATATATGTCCACAAACACACACACACACACACATATATATATATATATATATACAGCCAGCGCGGATCGCTGTGTCCGGGTAATGGGCCGGACACAGCGTTCCGCGCAAATCGTAGGCATGGGGTTTATCGGGGAAAAAATCGACTGGGACAAATTGACTAATTGGCATCTTTTTATACAAGTTGGCATCTACATATCTGCGTAGGTGGAAGCTAGCCAGTGTGTATCCTGTAGTCGTGGAGTGAGGTTGTGTCAGGTTGAGAGGGCCGAGTTGCAATCGTTCTTTTGTGAGTTCGTGTGGCATTTTTGTGTATCAAACCCCTCCCCCCCCCCTTGATGTCTAGACCCCGTACAAGTCACGATGACATTGTTAGAGTGATAACCTGTCATAATTTAGGTCAGCAAACGAAGGAAATCGTGAAGAATACTGGCGTGAACGAGAGGATAGTGAGGCGCTTGGTGGCGAAGTACAAGGCAGGAGGTAGCGCCAAGGTCCCCTTCTCACTCCCAGGCTGGTTCCCCTCCCCGGAAGATTCCTGATCGTACTTTACATATATTAAAGCGAACCCTAGAACAAAATCCAACATTAACAGCTAAGCAACTGAAAGAAAAGAACCCTAAATTGTTGAGAGACGTCAGTGTTCATACGATTCAGGAAAACCTGTCGAAGTGCCTCGACTTCGAGAAAGTGATCGCGCGAAAGAAGCCCGCTTTAACTTTGAAACAAAGGCAGAGGAGGGTTGCTTTTGCCAAGACATACAAGGATTGGACCTTGGAGCAGTGGCGTAATGTCTTGTGGAGTGACTAAGCGACCTTTTGTGTGAGTGAGACGACCAGGAAAAAATTGTGGTGGCGAAAGGGGTCAGATCCTCTTAAGCCTAATCTCACGGCCAAGACAGTTAAGCACCCAGCATCACTTATGGTCTGGGGTTCGTTTGCCTACGGTGGTGCCCAAAGCCTTGTTGTTTTGCCTAAAGGCATAACGGTTAATGCTGACCGCTATTTGAACATTTTAAAAGACAATTTATTGGATTGTTTTGCAGCTACAGGAGCTGAAATTTTTCAGCAGGACGGTGCCCCTTGCCATACGGCTAAAAAAGTGAACTATATTCCTGATTGGCCAGGTCAAAGTCCTGATGTTTCGCCCATTGAGAACCTTTGGGCGATAGTTAAAGCCCGCCTTCGTAAAGAAGTGACGACAAACGTTACACTTATCGAGGCGGCGCTCCATAAGGTGTGGGCGGAAATACCTGCTGAAATACTCCAAAACCTCGCCGATAGTGTTCCTCGACGACTTTTGGAGGTCAAGAAGAGGAAAGGCTACCCTATAGACAAGTAGCAGGGATATTGGTGAGTGTTCAATAAAATTTTTATTTATTTATATTGTGTATTAGTGTAGATATGGGGGGGGGGACCAAAATGAATGCTCGTCGGATGCTGCCCGGACACAGCGATCTGCGCTGACTGTATATATATATATATATATATATATATATACATATATATATATATATATATATATGAATGTATGTGTGTATACTTACTGCATATATGATGTAAATATAATTGAACACATGTTGTATATATCTGTATATATTTATATATATATATATATATATATATATATAAATATATATATATATATATATATATATCCATATATATGTAAGTATATATCTATGTATAGTTACATATATAAAAATGTATATTTGTATACAAACGCTATATATATAGATATATATATATATAGAGTATACACACACACACACATATATATATATATATATATGTATATATATATATATATATATAGAGTATACACACACACATATATATATATATATATATAAATATATATATATATATATATATTTATTACATATATATATATATATACATATATATATATATATATATATATACATATATATATATATATATATATATGAATGTGCATATGATTATGCTGTCGTTAGTAGTTAATATCATTTATTAAAACAATTGCCGTAAACCAATGTCTGTAATTGGTATCTCATTAATTCTAACTAAAAGATTCCCATTGTTTACCATATATTGGTAATCAAAGGAGAAGAATCGGAAAAAATTAAATGTTATAGAAAGTGTTCTTTGGAAAGTTGAGAATGATGTGTATTATAAACCAATGCTTATTATTCAATTCACCAATTACCAGTTGTTTATTCTTATTTGTTAGGATATCACAAACCTTCAACTACAGTCGTTGGTAGTTTGGAACCTTCACTTGTTAAGCTGAGGGGCGAGTAGATTATAGCAAAAGTGGGAGAGGATAATGAAATGGAGTTATTTGATTCTAATAAATTAAAGTTTTACAATAAATTTACACATGTAAGGGACCGCATACTAACATAATGCACAGCATTAGCAATTTGCGAGAAATTGACTGATAAGAAAAATCAAATCACATCAAATTGCACTGCTAACCTTCT
>NC_090738.1:76033442-76035942 GCF_036898095.1 Palaemon carinicauda
TTGGAAACAGTAAATTTAATTGGAAGTTTCTTGTTGCTGACGTCATATTGCCAATCCTCGGTGCGGATTTCCTCTCTCATTTCCACCTTTTGGTCGATGTCGCCCGCCAACGATTGGTCAACACAGACTCGTGCTTGTCGTCAATTCTTCAACCCGCCCCCCTCCAACCTCGCTCTCCATTCAGCGCACGCACTGATGACTACGCCCACCTCCTCACGTCGTACCTGGAAGTTTTCCATCCAGAACTTTGCCTAACGCCCACAGATCCTGCCAAGCACGGTATTTATCACCATATCAGGATGACGGGACCCCAAGTCTTCGCAAAATTCACACGTCTGGCACCGGATCGATTGGCAGCTGGCAAACAGATGTTCGTAAAAAATGGCGGAAATGGGCCTTTGCTAGAATGCCTCAAGGCCATGGTTGTTACCCTTATATGTCATCCTGAAGAAAGACGGCTCTCTCCATCTGTGCAGGGATTACAGGTGCCTGAACATGCAAACAGAACCAGATCACTACCCCCTCTCAAACATCGACTACATTACCTCTTACCTGCACAAAGCAAAGGTTTCTCCACGCTTGACATCCTGAAGGGGTATTATCTGGTGCCTATGAACCCAGAAGACATCCCAAGACCAACATCACCACTCCGTTCAGTACATTCACCTCCAATTACTCCTGTTTTGTCATTCGTAATGCTGGGGCCACTTTTCAACATCTCATGGATAGCATCTTAGGGGTCCTCCCCTTCTGTGTATGTTATGTGGACGACATACTTGTGTTCTCTTCCTCAAATGAGGAACACCTTTGTCACCTGCACATCCTGCTCGACCGCCTGCAACAAAACGGCCTTTTAATCCGGTACGGCAAGTGTACATTTGCCGCCAACGAAATGTCGTTCTTAGGGCACCGTATCACTCCTGAAGGAGTCCATCCCTTTCCTGAAAATGTAGCAGCCGTTCAGAATTTCCCCACGCCCTAGACCATCAAAGCACTGCAGGAATTCTTACGCATGATCAACTATTATCACCGTTTTTATACCAGCTATTGCCGCCACTCTTGCTCCCCTCTGCGCCTCCCTCAAGGGCAAGCCAAAAGACCTGAAGTGGGGTCCCCTTCACGAAGCAACCTTCTGCAATGCAGAGAATACCTTTTAACCGACTGCTGCTCTCACTTTTCCCATCCCATGTGCCCCTCTCCTTCCCTCCACTGATGCATTGACGTCGCTATTGGTGCAATACTCGAACAGGTGGTCAATGGCTCACCCCGCCCATTGGCCTTCTCCAGCAGAAAACGTTCAAGGTAGAATCAGGGTTATTCTACCTTTGAACATGAATTGCTGGTGGTGTACTTGGCTGATCATCACTTTCACCCATTTTTTAGAAGGGTACGCTCTTCATCATTCACAGAGATCATATGCCTCTGGTACACGCCTTCACTCGACAGTCTGGTGCCTGCTCCGCCCGTCAACACCGACATCCCTCCACTGTGAATTCCAATGCCGATACCCTGTCAAGAAACACGTTAGGTGCCTTCAACTGGGATTGATTACAATGCCCTGGCTGAAGCCCAACTATAGCATCTAGAGTATCAAGCATAGAGGACAGCCTGCACATCCGTCTCTTGGGAAGAAATCCCCCCGCGACGACTCCAACACCACTTTCCTCTGCGACGTTAGTACTGGTAGACCGCAACCTTGGATTCCTGCTCCCGATGCCCCGACAGGTGTTTGATTTCATTCACGGGCCTTTCACATCCCTCGTGCCGTTCTACTACACAGCTGCTGAAGACAAAGTTCATTCAGCACGGCATTTCTAAGGATGCTAAGGAGTGGGTCCGCACCTGTACTTTTGCTAAACTTCCAAAGTACAACGACACACGGATTCAGGAGTGGGCACCTTTCCTCAACCTCAGCGTTGTTTCGCCCAATTTCATGTCGACGTTGTAGGCACCCTATCTAATCACAAGGATATCGTTACCTGTTTACCATCATCGACCGCTCCACTCGTTAGCCTGAAGCCATTCCCATGGAAACTGCAACGTCTGCCTCATGTACATCTGCCTTACTCTCAGGATGGATTGCAAGATTTGTTATTCCTGAGCATATTACTTCTGACAGGGGTACCACTTTCACCTCTTAATTGTAGACATCATTAGTGAATATCCTGACATCACTCTACATCATACAACCGCCTACAACCCCGCTGCCAATGGATATGGTTGAAGATTTTCATCGCACTCTCAAATCAGCTTTGATATCCTGCTGCAAGGACTCCAAATGGTTTACTCAGCTTCCTGGGTCCTCCTGGGTCTAAGGATCACTCTTAAAGACGCCCTGGACGTCTCAGCAGCTGAAATGGTGTATGGCGACCCGTTGGTCATCCCTGCCAAATTTTTCCTTCGGCAAACTCATTTGACGATCTCCAATGCATATGTCACTTCGTGGGAAAATTTACTCCACGCCGCTAGACTTGCAAAGCCCCCAGCGAAGCATCACATA
>NC_090738.1:76045942-76050942 GCF_036898095.1 Palaemon carinicauda
TATTATGATTTTTAGTTCATAAGAAAGATTCCTTTGAATAAAAGTAGTGTTAACATACCCTCGTTCTTTGAAATAATGTCAATTCACAAATACTGAAATCTAATGTCAATATTTCCTGATATGACTATTCTGGCTCGGCTTCAATAAGTATTATGGCTAAACTAATCCTATAGGTTAATTATTTCCTAATTATCAAACTATATAATCATAAAATATTGAAAGTTAGAAAATGAAATGTAGTAAAAGGTTTACTCGCCTGTTATCGATGTTATAAGAATATGTTCCAAAGTGTTCTTGAGTTGAATAAAGTCTAACTTCGTTATAAACAGAAGAACGTAAAGTGAACAGAATCGAAGGTTATTCCTAATTCCGTCACTATGTTCAAAAAACCTAAAACAGGAAAAAAACTTATTAGAGCCTTTATCAGTTATGAAAGGAGGCGGTTCGAAAATCCTACCAAACTCCAATATAAATATGTTATAATTCCAAATATCTTGGCAATATGATACTATGAAATAAAAAAAAAAATTCTCCAACATAGCGTTTTTAGATGCTTCCTCCTCTATTGTGCTAACTCTTCTCAGGATCCCCAATCTATCCTTCCTATCTCAGCTGCAAATCTCAGTTGCTGCATTCCCGCGGAACATTCTTCCAGATCAAGATGAGAGATAATCGACAAAAGGATTTCTCCTGTTGGTGCAAATAAATATACCTAACTTCTCTATAGATTCTTAGGCTCTACTTTCAATTTTGTTATCACTTATATTTTTCAATATAAAGAAATAAATAATCTAATAACAATTCAGGGAACTTAAACATGAATGATACATATGAATGGAGAAAAGATTTCATCATTTTAAAGTTATCATAAGGAAATTTATATTAATGATACACCAATATTTATACATAAATTATTATTATTATTATTATTATTATTATTATTATTATTATTATTATTATTATTATTATTATGAAGCTATAACCCTAGTTGGAGAAGCACGATGCTATAAGCCCATGTGCCCCAACAGGGAAAATGGCCCAGTGAGGAAAGGAAACAAGGAAAAATAATATATTTCAAGAACAATGACTTTTAAATGAATATTTCCTATATAAACTATGAAAACTTTAACAAAACAAAAGGAAGAGAAAAGAGATAGAATATTGTGCCCGAGCGTACCCTCAAGTAAGAAAACTCTAACCCAAGACAGTGGAAGACTATGGTACAGAGGTTATGGCACTACCCAAGACTAGAGAACAACGGTTAGATTCTGGAGTGTCCTTCTCCTAGAAGTGCTGCTTACCACTCCTAAAGAATCTCTTCTACCCTTACCAAGAGGAAAGTATCCACTGGAAAATTACAGTGCAGTAGTTAACCCCTTGGGTGAATAAGAATTGTTTGGTAATCTTAGGGTTGTCAGGTGAATATGGACAAAGGAGAATCTGTAAAGAATAGGCCAGACTATTCGGTGTATGTGCAGGCAAAGGAAAAGTGAACCGTAACTAGAGAGAATGATTCAATGCAGTACTGTCTGGCCAGTAGAAGGACCACATAACTCTCTTGCGGTAGTATCTCAACGGGTGGCTGGTGCCCTGGCCAACCTACTACCTACTACAAACATATTTGTATGCACACCTACAGTTATATATACAGTATATATGAATATATATATATATATATATATATATATATATATATATATATATATATGTATATATATATATATATATATATATATATATATATATATATATATATATTTATGTTCATATACATATATATACATACATATATATACATACATATATATATATATATATATATATATATATATATATATATATATATATATATATATATATGTATATATATATGTATATATAAGCATATATATTTATATATGTATGTATACATATACACATACAAAGGGAGAGAGAGAGAGAGAGAGAGAGAGAGAGAGAGAGAGAGAGAGAGAGAGAGAGAGAGAGAGAGAGAGAGAGGTGATTGTAAGAAGCAAAACTGATTGTATTGGAAAAAAAATCATCAATATCTTTTAACTTATACGATAATACAGAGTTCAATTATATCATAACGAAAAGATTTGGTAATAAATAACTTTGAAAGTTAGATCTAAAAAAAAAGGATAGAAATGTACTATAAAGAGCCAAATCGTCAGCGTTTTAACAATAGCACTATCAGTATATAAGTATTAACTCTGCACAGAAGCAACCCCAATTTTTCAACCGTCCACTCAGACGAGAGCAAAATATTAGATTACCGAAATAAATCTCTGCAGGTAATATTGAATATAACATTGATTTTCTTTCATTCTTTAGATGCAAAGTTTCAGATTATTAAAAACAAAATTATTTGAATTTTTCTCTATCATTGAACATGGAAATGTGCGAATGACACTAGTAACTTTTTATTAAGGAATATTTTTTTTTTGTAAAGATAATTCTAATGTAAGATTTCGTATTGCCTATTTTGATATTTTAATATACGTTAAAAACTAACAGGGTTTCATGATTAAGAAAGAAAACATTCCGGTGCCTTAAATTGGAGAAAAGAATTATTTCCATTATATATCCTAATTCTATAATTCTCCAACCAGGAATGGTATATTTAGTGTTTCAAATGAAT
This sequence comes from Palaemon carinicauda, assembly GCF_036898095.1. Taxonomy (NCBI): domain Eukaryota; kingdom Metazoa; phylum Arthropoda; class Malacostraca; order Decapoda; family Palaemonidae; genus Palaemon; species Palaemon carinicauda. The sequence goes on from NC_090738.1 coordinate 76,048,584, forward strand.
TTTTCATTCATTTCCTTCAGTTGTGAGTTGTTTAAAAGTCACAAGATCCACATACAAAACAAAAACAATAGGTGACCATAGTAGGAAATCTGTGTTTTGCGGCCGGGAAAAACCAAAAGCTAATATTTTGTACCAACAATAACAGTCAAAAAAGACGTTTGAAAATATTTGGTTCTTTTATTTGACGTGATATTAAAGCATCATATAGTAATTACCTATGATCTGTACCACTTCCCTCATATGGTCTTTGCTCTACCGAGATCATTTCGATAAATGTTTTGACTTTCTGATGAGCAAAAAAAGCTATGGTGGCAACCCAGTATTATGAATAATCAATTTAGAAAAATAGATTAAATTACAGTAGTCTACCTATTCACCTATGCTATGCGTATTACCCTTCCCATACAGCGAATGTTAAGCTCCACATCAGGATTGAATTGAAGATTATTACTCAAAGTGGGTTGCTGCCCAATAACTAATAGCATGTGGCTTCCATTTGCTGAATTTTGAGGAAAACGTATTGTAATAGAATTAGTCAATACAGCATAATTCGGACGTTTGCATTAACCACTTCAATTAAAACCGACGTTTTTTTCTGGAATCACGATGAAATTCTAGAACTGCTCTCTATCATAGATACTAAAACCAAAGAACCAATCAGGTATTTGATAAAAAAAGATCGGTCTGATGTTCTAACCTACAATGGTGCTCACATATCCGAATCCAAGCTTGTGCCCTATCGTTAGTTAGCAATAGATTTTATTATGTTTGTTTGATTATTCAAATTGAAAAGATTTATTAATAAGAAAAAACGAATGTAATAATTTCCTTAAATCAAACTATAATAATACATTTCAGTTAATCAAACATACATTAAAAAAAAACACAAATAATCCTTAATCAAAAAAATAATAGTTGACACTTCTGATGACTTATTATTGTTATAAAATTTTGACTACAAGACACTTTTACTTTTAAAGGTCTTATGAAAAGTAATGTGAACAACAGTGTTTTATCGGCCTGTGTACATCTGTGTTCAGGATTTATTTGTAATTCTAAAGAAAATTATTCAAAGGTAAAATATGTGCAATACAAAAAATTAAATGCCGGGTCAAGCACTTTTGAAGCGAGGAGGTCCTTCTATTAATATAGAGTAGCCATTATGTAATGGAAAGGCATTTACTGATATTTCCTTTCCATTCATTAGTGATACTGTAAACCCCTTGATTCAAGAAAGCATGATTTTTTTTTAATTAGATTTTTGTCTTTAAGAGTTTCTAAAGAGAAAAAAAATTATGACATGCCAGAAAGCAATAAAAACCAGAGGAACACTCAGTAGAGCGCAGGCCTCCGTCGCAGAAACTTATTTCTTGACCTTTTGCTTGCCCTTGACCTTTGACCTTAACATGTATTTATTGGCGTGGCTTTTCATACAATTAAATATGAAACAAGTGTGAAGTCTGTGACAACGATGTTCAGAGATGGCTGACAACGTGAAGTGGACATTTTGTTTGACCGTGACCTTGACTTTTGACATTAACCTTCCAAAATGTATTTATGTTTAGCTTTTTCCATAACAGTGAGTCCTGCAATTTTCATTTCTCTACGACTTCCTTCCAAGTTAATTAGCAAAGGTAAAATGCTATTCAGTAATTATTCGTTATTAGAAAAAAAGGTAATTTGACACGTTCCATATGGTCTTAAATTTCAAATATGTTTATGCCTATTCAGTGTTTTCCCCACCCAAGACACTTACCTTATGCACTATGAAAGAAGTTAAATTCCCTGATGGTCCAAGTGGAGTGTAACTTCTTCATTGCTCTGCATTGCTCCTTCCTGGGAACACAGTAAGTATTACTAAAGAGTCTTTGTGCTGTCCCTTTATTCCTCAGCTGTCCCCATTTGATTAGCTTTTTAATACACCTATTTATTCTTTATCTTTTTTTTTTTTGTTTCCTGACAACTTTTTTTGTAAGTTGTTTGTTCATAGTGCGACTTGTGACTCTTACCTCCAGTTGCAAATGGCCTGCCCCACCTAACAATGAACTATATGGAAAAAGAAAATGTGTCAAATCGAATAAAATTTCTATCATCAGAGCTTTCAAGACTCAAAAAACCTATATAGGGAGATGGTAGGAAAGCGGTGGTAATCTTAAATACGTCATACTATTCAAGTATATCACACAATAGATTAATCTTGTGGTTTCTATAATTTAATAGAACTTTCCGACGATTACTATTAAATCAGCGCTGCACGTTGCCAAAAAAAAGTAGTTTAGGTATTTTAGGAAATATTTTATCTGAAACTATATACAAAATTTAGTTTTTTCTTCATTTTATCTATTATCTATGTATGTAT
>NC_090738.1:76062222-76069722 GCF_036898095.1 Palaemon carinicauda
TTCACAAAAGGCTTACCTTATCATGTTTGATAAGGCACCAACACACCTTTCTATAATAAGAATGATGGCAGAGATATTACTTTGAAAAGAGATTGTTCAGAATATTAAATTCCTTAGCTATGGCGCAAATATTCAAAGCCTTAATCTCCTGTAAGACCTTCTCAAGAGAAAAATAGAATCTTAACACCAGTCATACAATACTTTTCCAGTAAGATAACAATCGAGTAAGTCAACAAGAACAGTAAAAAGCCCACTAGCCTGCTTATTCATTGTCACAATATGATATATATATATATATATATATATTTATATATATATATATATATATATATATATATGTATGTGTGTATATATGTATAAATATATATATATATATATATATATATATATATAATAAATATAATACATATTTATATATGTATATATATATATCTATAGATATATATGTATATATATATATATATATATATATATATATTTATATATATATATATATATATATATATATATAAATATATATACATATTTATATATGTATATATATATATCTATAGATATATATGTATATATATATATATATATATATATTTATATATATATATATATATATATATATATATATAAATATATATATCTATGTATATATATACACCCATATATATATATATATATATATATATATATATATATATATATATATATATATATATATATATATGTGTGTGTGTGTGTGTGCGTGTGTGTGTGTGTGTGTGTGTGCGTGTGTGTGTGTGTGTGTGTGTGTAGAAATCACGAAAGCTGACACGTGATGAATATAAAATGTATTATAGCCACGAAAAGAAAAATGAAAAAGGCTTGATTGGAGTTAGTACTTTCATCCACTCAGGACATTATCAAACTCAGCAATGAGAATACATATACAAAGACATCGTATTTATACAGAAGAGGATCCAACAGCTGTCAGTTTCTTAATAATTCCAGAGAAGTCAGATTTTAGATAAAAGGATAATACTGGATTAACAGAGAGCAGACCTGGGCTTAGATTCAAATTTCTACCTTGAGTACAGGAGATTAAAAATGATTCAACAATATTCCTTTGGAAATAGTCATTTACATGGATTACTTTTTCCGTCTTTGACCAACCAATTCTGTGACTTGACCCTAACCAGTGGGAGGCCAAGGCATTATTAAGGGAACCCCTGGAGACGGCCACCTGATGCTGTTTTAATCTGACTGGTATACTTTTTGATGTTTGGCCAACATAAAATAGGTTACACTCTGAACAAGGAATGCTATATATTACATTATTATCATTTCCAGAACTATTCTTAATTAACATGTTTTTTATTGTACAAATATATTTAAACAATACAGTAATGTCTAGTTTTTTCAAAAGGGGTATAACATCTAAAAAACAAACATGAAATGGCAAACAAATCATATTATTAACTGTTTCCTTTCTCTCTAATTGGACACTATAAAATGTTTTCTTAGCCTTATTCATACATTTATCTAAGAAATATTTGGGATAACAAAGATCTATTGCAATTTTTTCTATTTTAGTGAACTCCTCCTCAATGTAATCTGGGCTACAAATTCTCAATGCCCTAAGGTACATGGAGGGAAAAACTGAATGTTTTATATTTTTAGAGTGACCGGAGTAAAGATATACGTATGAAAAATTATTTGTAGGCTTTCTATATATGGAAAACTTTAATTTATCTGTTTCTCTAACTATTAAAACGTCTAAAAATGGGATACGGTTATTTTCTTCATTTTCTATAGTGAATTTTATTGATGGTATTAATGAATTAATGATTGAAACAAAACCCTCAAGATTAAAATTCTCTTCTAAAATACCTAGAACATCATCAACATATCGATACCACACAATTTGAGAAGACCACACTGAAGGAATTAATCTATATTCAAAATATTCCATATATATGTTGGATAAAAGTGGGGACAAAAAATGACCCAAAGCCATACCAAAAACTTGTTCATAGAAATCTCCATTAAAATTAAATTTACACTTTTTAATGCACAAACACATGAACTCAATAATAGTATGGGTTGATATAGGTAAATCATAAGCATTTAAAATACCCGACAGGAAATCCAATAAGTCATCAACCGGCACTTTGGTAAACAATGAAGTTACATCAAAACTTACTAATCTATGTCTAGACGTAAGGTTAACTTTTTGTAATTTTTCGCAAAGATCAACAGAATTTTTTATATGAGAGGTTGAAATAGATCTTAAGATCGGGGAAAGTAATTTGACTTAATATTTGGATAATTTATAGTTAATAGAACCTGTAGCACTGATAATTGGTCTGATTGGATATCCTGTTTTATGGGTTTTAATTAGACCATATAAATAAGGCAAAGACAGACCAGTGGAGATAAAGGCATCAATTAAGGATTTTTCTTGTTTTAAGATAGATTTTAAGTTTTTATTAAAATCTTTGATGACATCGTCTAAGGGATTAACTCTTAATTTTATGTAAGTGGAAACATCAGATAAAAGTACATACATCTTTTCTAAATAAGTTGTTTTGTTCATAATAACTAATACATTATCTTTGTCTGCTTTTTTAATATGTAATTCACAGTCATTTTTCAACGATTTTAAGGCTGTTGAAAACCGTTTAGGGAAATTGCAGGTGTTTGCATATCCCATCACCGAATAAATAAGCCCTTTAGCAATGTCGATGTTACACTGGGGAATTTTCTTAGTTTTTTTTCCAATTTTACAAAGGCAGAGGCAATATCTACACTATTAGGTTTTTTATTTACTGAAAATGATAAACCATACCCCAAGGCCTTTTTTACTTCACTTGATACAGGTTTATCAGACAAATTTATAACACAATTTTCTTGAAAATTCTGGTTCCAATCACTAGCCTGCATTAGTCTATTCAATTTATTTTCCAAATGAACACTTAAAACTTGTAATTTCTCTTTAAGTCGGGAGTAGATCACGTTCAATACGGGTGTTCTCCAGTCAAGAGGAACATCACGCATAAAATCAAATTTACTCTTTCGTAACTGCTTGAATAATTGTTGTTCTGACCTTCTTGTAGTTTCCAGGTGTTTCTTGAGGGATAGAACACTAAAATCACTAAATGGGTGGTCGATATCTTTTCTTAGTCGAGCTGGGAGTAACGTTTTTGGGGATCACATGTTCCTCTAAACAACGATGCAGAAATTTTCGTCGGAGTCTAGTAGAATGGGATTTCACCAGGGAGTTTTGAAATTCCTGCAAGAGATAAGATAGGAAGGGGAAAACAAGGCAAAAGTTACGCGTGGCGTCCATTATGTGTAGAAATCACGAAAGCTGACACGTGATGAATATAAAATGTATTATAGCCACGAAAGGAAAAATGAAAAAGACTTGATTGTAGTTAGTACATTCATCCACTCAGGACATTATCAAACTCAGCAATGAGAATACATATACAAAGACATCGTATTTATACAGAAGGGGATCCAACAGCTGTCAGTTTCTTAATAATTCCGGAGAAGTCAGATTTTAGATAAAAGGATAATACTGTATTAACGGAAAACAGACCTGAGCTTAGATTCAAATTTCTACCTTGAGTACAGGAGATTAAAAATGATTCAACAATATTCCTTTGGAAATAGTCATTTACATGGATTACTTTTTCCGTCTTTGACCAACCAATTCTGTGACTTGACCCTAACCAGTGGGAGGCCAAGGCATTATTAAGGGAACCCCTGGAGACGGCCACCTGATGCTGTTTTAATCTGACTGGTATACTTTTTGATGTTTGGCCAACATAAAATAGGTTACACTCTGAACAAGGAATGCTATATATTACATTATTATCATTTCCAGAACTATTCTTAATTAACATGTTTTTTAATGTACAAATATATTTAAACACTACAGTAATGTCTAGTTTTTTCAAAAGGGGTATAACATCTAAAAAACAAACATGAAATGGCAAACAAATCATATTATTAATTGTTTCCTTTCTCTCTAATTGGACACTATAAAATGTTTTCTTAGCCTTATTCATACATTTATCTAAGAAATATTTGGGATAACAAAGATCTATTGCAATTTTTTCTATTTTAGTGAACTCCTCCTCAATGTAATCTGGGCTACTAATTCTCAATGCCCTAAGGTACATGGAGGGAAAAACTGAATGTTTTATATTTTTAGAGTGACCGGAGTAAAGATATACGTATGAAAAATTATTTGTAGGCTTTCTATATATGGAAAACTTTAATTTATCTGTTTCTCTAACTATTAAAACGTCTAAAAATGGGATACGGTTATTTTCTTCATTTTCTATAGTGAATTTTATTGATGGTACTAATGAATTAATGATTGAAACAAAACCCTCAAGATTAAAATTTTCTTCTAAAATACCTAGAACATCATCAACATATCGATACCACACAATTTGAGAAGACCACACTGAAGGAATTAATCTATATTCAAAATATTCCATATATATGTTGGATAAAAGTGGGGACAAAAAATGACCCAAAGCCATACCAAAAACTTGTTCATAGAAATCTCCATTAAAACTAAATTTACACTTTTTAATGCACAAACACATGAGCTCAATAATAGTATGCGTTGATATAGGTAAATCATAAGCATTTAAAATACCCGACAGGAAATCCAATAAGTCATCAACCGGCACTTTGGTAAACAATGAAGTTACATCAAAACTTACTAATCTATGTCTAGACGTAAGGTTAACTTTTTGTAATTTTTCGCAAAGATCAACAGAATTTTTTATATGAGAGGTTGAAATAGATCCTAAGATCGGGGAAAGTAATTTGACTAAATATTTGGATAATTTATAGTTAATAGAACCTGTAGCACTGATAATTGGTCTGATTGGATATCCTGTTTTATGGGTTTTAATTAGACCATATAAATAAGGCAAAGACAGACCAGTAGAGATAAAGGCATCAATTAAGGATTTTTCTTGTTTTAAGATAGATTTTAAGTTTTTATTAAAATCTTTGATGACATCGTCTAAGGGATTAACTCTTAATTTTATGTAAGTGGAAACATCAGATAAAAGTACATACATCTTTTCTAAATAAGTTGTTTTGTTCATAATAACTAATACATTATCTTTGTCTGCTTTTGTAATATGTAATTCACAGTCATTTTTCAACGATTTTAAGGCTGTTAAAAACCGTTTAGGGAAATTGCAGGTGTTTGCATATCCCATCACCGAATAAATAAGCCCTTTAGCAATGTCGATGTTACACTGGGGAATTTTCTTAGTTTTTTCCAATTTTACAAAGGCAGAGGCAATATCTACACTATTAGGTTTTTTATTTACTGAAAATTATAAACCATACCCCAAGGCCTTTTTTACTTCACTTGATACAGGTTTATCAGACAAATTTATAACACAATTTTCTTGAAAATTCTGGTTCCAATCACTAGCCTGCATTAGTCTATTCAATTTATTTTCCAAATGAACACTTAAAACTTGTAATTTCTCTCTAAGTCGGGAGTAGATCACGTTCAATACGGGTGTTCTCCAGTCAAGAGGAACATCACGCATAAAATCAAATTTACTCTTTCGTAACTGCTTGAATAATTGTTGTTCTGACCTTCTTGTAGTTTCCAGGTGTTTCTTGAGGGATAGAACACTAAAATCACTAAATGGGTGGTCGATATCTTTTCTTAGTCGAGCTGGGAGTAACGTTTTTGGGGATCACATGTTCCTCTAAACAACGATGCAGAAATTTTCGTCGGAGTCTAGTAGAATGGGATTTCACCAGGGAGTTTTGAAATTCCTGCAAGAGATAAGATAGGAAGGGGAAAACGAGGCAAAAGTTACGCGTGGCGTCCATTATGTGTAGAAATCACGAAAGCTGACACGTGATGAATATAAAATGTATTATAGCCACGAAAGGAAAAATGAAAAAGACTTGATTGTAGTTAGTACATTCATCCACTCAGGACATTATCAAACTCAGCAATGAGAATACATATACAAAGACATCGTATTTATACAGAAGGGGATCCAACAGCTGTCAGTTTCTTAATAATTCCGGAGAAGTCAGATTTTAGATAAAAGGATAATACTGTATTAACGGAAAACAGACCTGAGCTTAGATTCAAATTTCTACCTTGAGTACAGGAGATTAAAAATGATTCAACAATATTCCTTTGGAAATAGTCATTTACATGGATTACTTTTTCCGTCTTTGACCAACCAATTCTGTGACTTGACCCTAACCAGTGGGAGGCCAAGGCATTATTAAGAGAACCCCTGGAGACGGCCACCTGATGCTGTTTTAATCTGACTGGTATACTTTTTGATGTTTGGCCAATATAAAATAGATTACACTCTGAACAGGGAATGCTATATATTACATTATTATAATTTCCAGAACTATTCTTAATTAACATGTTTTTAATGTACAATTATATTTAAATACTACAGCAATGTCTAGTTTTTTCAAAAGGGGTATAACATCTAAAAAACAAACATGAAATGGCAAACAAAGCACATTATTAATTGTTTCCTTTCTCTCTAATTGGACACTATAAAGGGTTTTCTTAGCCTTATTCATATATTTTTTAAAGAAATATTTGGGATAACAAAGATCTGTTGCAATTTTTTCTATTTTAGTGAACTCCTCCTCAATGTAATCTGGGCTACAAATTCTCAATGCCCTAAGGTACATGGAGGAAAAAACTGAATGCTTTATATTTTTAGAGTGACTGGAGTAAAAATGTACATATGAAAAATTATTTGTAGGCTTTCTATATATGGAAAACTTGAATTTATCTGTTTCTCTAACTATTAAAACGTCTAAAAATGGGATACGGTTATTTTCTTCATTTTCTATAGTGAATTTTATTTATGGTACTAATGAATTAATGATTGAAAAAAAACCCTCAAGACTGAAATTTTCTTCTAAAATACCTAGAACATCATCAACATATCGATACCACACAATTTGGGAAGACCACACTGAAGGAATTAATCTAGATTCAAAAAATTCCTTATATATGTTGGATAAAAGTGGGACAAAGAATTACACATAGCCATACCAAAAACCTGTTCATTGAAAACTCCATTAAAACTAAATTTACCCTTTTTAATGCACAAACAGATGAGCTCAATAATAGTATGGGTTGATAAAGGTAAATCATAAGCATCTAAAATACCCGACAGGAAATCCAATAAGTCATCAACCGGCACTTTGGTAAACAATGAAGTTACATCAAAACTTACTAATCTATGTCTTGTCTAGACGTAAGGTTAACCTTTTGCAATTTTTCACAAAGATCAACAGAATTTTTTATATGAGAGGTTGAAATAGATCCTAAGATCGGGGAAAGTAATTTGACTAAATATTTGGATAATTTATAGTTAATAGAACCTGTAGCACTGATAATTGGTCTGATTGGATATCCTGTTTTATGGGTTTTAATTAAACTATATAAATAAGACAAAGACAGACCAGTAGAGATAAAGGCAA
>NC_090738.1:76087222-76089722 GCF_036898095.1 Palaemon carinicauda
CTTACACGTCGTCCTAAAGGAAGACGCCTCCCTCCATCCGCGCAGGGATTACACGTACCTGAACATGCAAACAAAACCAGATCACTACCCCCTCCCAAACATCGCTGATGTTACCTCCTACCTGCAAAAAGCGAAGGTTTTCTCCATACTTATCAGGTGCCTATGAACCCAGAAAACATCCCCAAGAACACCATCACCGCTCAGTTCTGTATATACACCTCCAATTATTCCCGTTTTGGTATTCGTAATGCTGGGGCCACTTTTCAATGTCTCCTGGATTGCATCTTAGAGGACCTCCCCTTTTGTGTATGTTATGTGGACGACATACTTATGTTCTCTTCCTCAAAAGACGAACACCTTTGTCATCTGCACATCGTGCTCGACCGCCTGCAATAAAACTGCCTTTTAGTGGGGTACGACAAGTGTACCTTTGTCGCCAACGAAGTGACGTTCTTATGGCACCGTATCCGTCCAGAAGGAGTCCATCCCTTCCCTGAGAAGGTAGCAACCGTTCAGAATTTCCCACACCCTGGACCGTCAAAGCACTGCACGAATACTTAGGCATGATCAATTATTATCACCGTTTTTTGCCAGCCATTGCCCCCACTCTTGCTCCCCTTAGCGCCTCCCATAAGGGCAAGCCAAAAGACCTGAAGTGGGGTCCCCTTCAGGAAGCAGCCTTCTGCAATGCAAAGAATATCTTATTAACCACTGCTGCTCTCATTTTTCCCATCCCATTGGCGCCTCTGCTTCTCTCCACCCATGCCATTGACGTCGCTATTGGTGCAGCACTCGAACAGGTGATCAACGGCTCATCCCCCAATTGGCCTTTTTCATCAGAAAACTTTCCAAGGCAGAATCGGGTTATTCTACCTTCGAACACGAATTGCTGGCGGTGCACTTGGCTGATCGTCACTTTCGCCATTTCTTAGAAGGTAAGCCCTTCATCATTCACACAGACCACATGCCTCTGGTGCACGCCTTCACTCTACAGTGTGAGGCCTGGTCCACCCATCAACACCGACATCTCTCCACCGTGGCTGAATATAATTGCACCCTTCAACAGATCCCTTGGAAAATGAATCCCATTGCCGATGCCCTGTCAAGAAACACGTTGGTTTCCTTCAACTGGGATTGGATTACAACGCCCTGGCTGAAGCCCAACGATAGGATCCAGAGTATCAAGCATGTAGGACATCCTGCACATCCCTCTGTTGGGAAGATGTCCCCCTTGACGACTCCAACACCACCTTCCTCTGTGACGTCAGTACTGGTGAACCGCAACCTTGAATTCCTGCTCCCATGCGCCGACAGGTGTTTGATTTCATTCACAGCCTTTCACATCCCTCGTGCCGTTCTACTACACAGCTGCTGAAGACAAAGTTCATTTAGCACGGCATTTCTAAGGATACTAAAGATTGGGTCTGTGCCTGTACTTCTTGCTAAACTTCCAATATACATCGACACACGGATTCAGGAGTGGGCACCTTTCCTCAACCTCAGCGTCGTTTTGCCTACATTCCCATCGGCGTTGTAGGCCCCTACCTAAATCACAAGGACACCGTTACCTGTTTATCATCATCAATCGCTCCACCCGTTGGCCTGAAGCAATTCCCATGGAAACTGCAACGTCCACCTCATGTACATCTGCCTTACTCTCAGGATGGAGTGCAAGATTTTTTTTTTCCTGAGCCTATTACTTCTGACAGGGGTACCACTTTCACCTTTTAATTGTGGTCATCATTAGCGAATCTCCGGGCATCACCCTACATCATACAATTTCCTACAACCCCGCTGCCAATGGAATGGTTGAACGTTTTCATCGTACATTCAAAGCAGCTTTGATGTCCTGTTACAAGGACTCCAACTGGTTTACTAAGCTTCCCTGGGTCCTCCTGGATCGAAGAACCACTCTTAAAGACGCCCTGGACGTCTCGGCTGCTGAAATGGTGTATGGCGACCCGTTGGTTATCCCTGCAAGATTTTTTCCTTTGGCAACCTCCATTGACGATCTCCAGTGCATACGCCACGTTGTGGGAAAATTTACTCAATGCCGCTAGACTTACAAGCCCCCAGCAAAGCATCACATACTGACAGACTTGCACTATACAATGCACGTCTTCCTACGCAGAGACACTACAAGCCACCGCTAACTCCCCTTACAAGGGCCCTTTCCTTGTGATCCAACGCAGTCCAAAAGCATTCTTACTAAACTTTTGGGGCAAAGTAGACTGGGTCTCCATTGATGGTCTAAAACATGCTTATCTCCTGCCATATGACCCGCCTACAGTTCGCCTTTCTAGATCAGGGCACCCTATTTAACATGTACAGTATATCCTTTTTAGGGGGGGGGGGTGCATGTACCAGCCTTGTTTCACACGATTGTTTATAGTAACTACATTTCTCTTTCTTACATATATTGTCCTTTGTATCTTCACCTTTCCCCTCGCACTGACGGCGACTGAATCAACCTGTCTGTTACTCTTACCGTTAACTGTTA
>NC_090738.1:76104722-76117222 GCF_036898095.1 Palaemon carinicauda
CTTGGACCAAGTCCCTTGGACTTTTTTCCAATGAGAGTGACCTCCCCATCCCTCCTTTGAGGCGTCTGAGTGAATCGTCATCGACGGGGGAGGTGGCTGAAGAAGAACCGACTTCTTTAGATGTCTGGCTTGGGACCAAGGTCTGAGAAGAGTACGTAGCCGAGGCGGCACTGGTCTTCTCAGGTCTCTTCGTGCGTTTGATGCATACCTTCTCCAAACTCCGGTTGCATCCTTTAGCTGTGCTCTTAGCACTGGGTCTGTCACTGAAGCAAACTGGAGAGAGCCTAGTACCCTCTCCTGTTCGCGTCTTGATATCCTTTCGGAATCTAGAAGTCTCTTGACAGAGCCCGCTATCTCCTTCCTTTTCTTCGTCGGGATGGAGAAACTGTGTGACAAAAGGTCCCAGTGGATTCCCAGCCACTGGAACTTTTGGGATGGAGAAAGTCGAGACTTTTTTCTGTTGATCTTGAAGCCTAGGTACTCTAGGAACTGGATCACCTGACTGGAAGCTTGCAAGCATTCGGTCTCGGATGCTGCCCACACCAGCCAGTCGTCCAGGTAGGCTACTACCTGAATTCCCTTGGGCGTAATTGTTTGAGAGCTGCGCTCGCAAGCTTCGTGAAAATCCTTGGGGCTATGTTTAGCCCGAATGGCATGGCTCCGAAGGCGTACAGTCTCCGTTGTAGCCTGAACCCTAGGTAGGGGGAGAGTCGACGGCTGATTGGAATGTGCCAATAGGCGTCTGACAAGTCTATAGAGACTGAGTATGCCCTCTTGGGCAGTAAGGTCCTTATGTGTTGCAGTGTTAGCATCTTGAATTTGTAATTCGCTATGAACTTGTTGAGTGGCGACAAGTCCAGAATGACTCTGAGCTTTTCCGAGTCTTTCTTGGGAACACAAAACAGCCTCCCTTGGAATTTGATGGACTTCACCTTTCGGATCACCTTTTTCTCCAACAGTTCTTGAACGTACTCCTCCAAAACGGGGGTGGAGTGTTGGAAAAACCGAAGGCACGGGGGTGGAGTGCTGTACCAGCTCCCGCCCAGTCCATTCTTGAGTAGGCTTTGGGCCCAGGGATCGAAGGTCCAGCGATCCCAAAATTTCATCAGTCTCCCTCCTACCGGTATCGTTTCACTTGGACTGCCGTCCTGAGGTTTTCCTCCCTGACCACGACCACCTCTGAATCCCCTTCCCCTTGAGGGGCGCCTAGACGAGCCTCTGGCTGCTCCTCTAGGTTTTGCACGAAAAGAAGAAGACTGTCCTTCGAACGTTGGGGTGAATGTGGTTGACTGACCTGGCACAGCCTGGGGTACCCACTGAAAAGTAGTCGGGGTTTGAGCCACCATCTGGCGCACTGGAGGCAAAGGCAATTGCAGTTGCTGTTGCTGTCTATAAGGCTTGGCTGGCCGAGACGGTAGCCTAGTCCTCATATTCTTCCTCTTTGGTTGAGGACCCTCATCCGGGGAAGATTTTCTTTTGATAGCCAGGCCCCACTTCTGGAGAAGGTTTCTATTCTCCACGGCGGCCTTATCAACAACCTCTTTGACCACATCAGTAGGGAAAAGGTCTTTTCCCCAAATGTTGGAGGAGATTAACTTCCTTGGCTCGTGTCTCACCGAAGCCCCGGTGAACACGAACTCCCTGCAAGCTCTCCTTGCCTTGACGAAGCCATAAAGGTCCTTCGTCACTGTGGCTAGGTGAGACTTAGCCACTACCATGAACATTTCATGGACCTTAGGGTCACTTGCCATCGTCTCAAGAGTAGTCTGGTGAGAAATTGAGGCAGCCAGTCTTTCTTTTGTCTCGAACTCTCTTCGTAACAGAGATTCGGACAGCTTGGGGAGGTCCTCTCCGAATTGCCGTCCGGCAATATCAGCCTCCAACTTTCCCACTGAGAATGTCAGATGGACATCCTTCCAGTCTTTGTGGTCCATAGGCAGAGCCAGCGACAAGGGTTTACACTCCTCCAGGGAGGGGCAAGGCTTGCCGGCCTCAACTGCCTTTAGGACAGCCGCAAACCCTTTCTGTAAAAAGGGGAAGGCTCTATCAGGAGAGGACACAAAAGAAGGGAGCTTCTTGCTCAATGCAGCTACCTTCGAATTCGAGAAGCCCCTCTCTTTCATCGAGGATGAAAGTAGGGCTTGAGCCTTAGCGTGGTCCATAATAATGACCTCCTTCGGCTCTGTCTCCTCCCTTGAAGCTGGTTCTTTTTTCAGCCGGACATAGCAGTCCGGATATGATGCCTTGCTGGGCCAGAATTCTACCTCCTCTAGGGGAACTGAACCCAGCTTATCCGAGATGACGATCTCTCCAGTCGTCATCGGCATGTGCTCAGCTTACCTCCATGGGTTAGCATCTGAGCATATGGGAAGGTCTTTCACATTGAGCCTTTTCTGGGGCCCATGTGATCCTGCCAGGGACTGCATACGCAGTTCCATTGCAGCCGCCTTCTCCTGATTCTCCTTCTGCATTTGTTGGATCATTCCAACAATCGAAGAGAGGGCCTGTCCCAGTTCTACTGGGAGACCAGCCGATGTTGAGGGGATAGGCTCCGGCATATGAACCGGAGTAGCCGACACCTCGTCGACCTCATCCTCTACGACATCCGGGGTTTGAACTTGATCCTGACCTTCTGCCAGGAGGTCTTCTTCCAAACGTTCGTCCAAGTCAGACATCCTGTCATCCAACTGGATGTCTTGCATCGCAACTGCGACTTCCACGTCCACCTGGACTTGATCTTGAGAGATCTCCTCTTGAGGCTGGGGAATCACTGCCTCAGCTGATGCCTGGGGAAAAAGATACGCCCTCATCTTCTCACTTGGAAGATAAGGGCCAGAGGTGTTCTTCTTGAAGCCCCTTACCCAAGTACGAAGCTTTTCCCTTGCTATATCCCTTGATTCCGCTGTTCTAGGGGAATCAAAAGCCTCAGTAATCAGGTTAGTGCATACAGTACATACCTGAGGGTCCCAATACTGGAGATCATCCTTGGAGACAGCGCATGCTGCGTGTCTCCTACAACACACATGTCCGCAGAGGTTCTTGCTGCGGACATTGCAGAAAACATTTCCGCACTTCGGAGGGTCCTCCTGTAAAGAGAAGAAATTTCCATGAGTATCAAGTGAACTATGTATCACTGGATATGCATAGTATAGCATAACAATTCATAAAGGAAAGACACACACTTGTGTTTCCCTCACAACCCATTGTTGCAGCCTTCCAGATAATAAAATCAAAAGGCTTTATCTCTTCTAGAGTAACCAATGCAAGGTTTCCAGAGGAAACAGTTGGAGCTCACACCTAGGCAATGATTTTAAAATCCTGGATAATAGACAGGGAAGAACTCTGCTTCCTATCTGAGGGCAACAGCAAAGGGCTGTGCAAAAAAACACAATAGTGTTAGAAGATACAGTGCTGTACCTAAACCTTTACTATAGTTTTCTTCTTACTGTATATGCTATACAGAAGAATACTAGTACAGTATAGGAGGATGTGTGCCGGCCTGCCTTTGCCGGCCGGCACACAACCCAACTAGCTTTAAAGTATACTACTTAACAGCTATAGGGCGGCAGCACTCTGGTTCAAATGCCTGTGCCGGTCGGCAGCAGCTGCCGGCCGGTAACAGCCAGTGTTGGCCGGCAATGACTGCCGGCCAGCAACTACACAAGGTAGTACCCAGCTGCCGGCCACACTCTTGGTGACCGGCAGACAAGGACTGACATAAGCCGGCCGGCAAAGGTACAAGACCGATGCCAGCCGGCAGCAAAAGAACCAGAAGACTACACCTGCCCGGCTGCCGGCCTCATAGGCCGGCAGCCGGGACAGGTACAGCACTAGAAGAAAATAGAATGGATGCCGGGATAAGAGTGCACACAACCCCCCAAGCCCGGCAACCGAAAGAGTGCATATAAGGAAGGGGAGAAACTTAATTCAGGCTTCCTTGACCAATGCCGTCCGGCTCTGCCGGCAGGCATGGATGAGGGACCAAGAGAGGTCCGGGCAGCACTCGAAAACATAAGACCCTTGCCGGCCAGCATCTCTGCCGGCCGGCAATGGGCTGAGTCAATTCCACATCCCAACCTATACTAGGTCCAGAAGTAGAACGACGTACAGTACAGTAATACCCCTGCCGGCCAGCTCTGCCGGCCGGCAAGGTACAGTACAGTAATGGCTAGGCCATTACGGAGATAGAGGGGGAAGGGACAAGAGGGTCCTGCCAACCTTGCTTTAGTGACAGATCACCCGCAGCCAAGAACTTTGTCTTAGCCTAAGGGAGATCTAAGGGAAAGGGCCAGCAATACTTGCCAGCTTCCAGAGCACCAAAGCAAGGAAGGCGTTGCTACTCCCAAGGGAAGAACTTATCCTCCCCCGAGAACAGCAACAGGACTTAGTCTGGTCGATCACAAAAGAAGGAATCATAACTTACAGAAACCTTCGGTAGTGACCTAAGGGAGCTAAGCTCCCTTTGTAAGTGTTAGGTCAGCGAGGGGGACTCTGCCCCAAGCCAGACAACACGGACTCAGACTAAAAACTCTGTTGTTCTGTCCCTCTTTGAACCAGACTTACTGGAACAGGAAGGTAGAGTAACACCCTAGTATAGTTTTATCGAAAATAAATTCGGAAAAAACCACTTAGGGATAAGCCCAAGGCTTAAACAGAGGGAAAGGGATTGCATACCTTCTCCGAAGAAAAGAAAGCAACCGGGGAGTATGATAAAGTATACTAAGGCTCCATAAGCAATTAGCCTAGGCACCAAGAGAATCGATTACCTAATTCACCGAAACTCACACGTATACAATCTTGGAAATATTCCACACAGTCTAAAATGTATAAAATATAGCCTAAAGCTTCAATAGAATTTTAATTACACTCGGAAAAACCAAAATCATGCATGAAGTACTAGGACCAAACGACTAGGCTACATGGCCTAGCGTAGGCCAAAATGGCGAATACTTCGCCAAATAATACTAGGCACGAAAGGAAATCCTATGTAAAGCTAAATAGCTAAAATTTATTAAAGCAAAACAACCAGGAATGTCACTCTGACTAACTAATTTATACCTAGCGAGTGACAGTGTCCAGGACACCTCTGGTAGGCTACAGCTCTTGTATCAAAGATTAATCCTATTAATCACTCAAAATTTTACCAAGAGCCTACATTTATACATAACAGACACTATACTCAACTTATCCGAGGCCAACGAAGACGGAGAAGACATGAAAAGCCGAATAAATCCAAGATTTGCGAGAAAAACAGGAAAAAACACCGAGTTGTTAAGCTACGCAAAAAGGAATACAGATGGCGCCAGGATTGGCGCCAGGCACGCATACGAATCGGGGGATAGGGAAGCCTTGGGAGCTGCTCCCCTTTTTCTTTCCCGAATTCGTATCTCGTCAATCACCTCCTACGAGACGAAATCTCTGTTCAGGTCGTAGATTGCCATGTGACGTGTCTAGAATACGTCCTCTGATATGTCGCGATATCCCTTTCACGAGGGATACTCGCTCCAGGAGTTAGAATTCTGGTACCTTAAGGTAAATTCTCTGGGAATATCGCCGTAGTTGTAATATACCCTAGGAAGCTACCCAATAGGAACTTCCATCAGGACGACATGGCTTGAGCCCAAATATATATATATATATATATATATATATATATATATATATATATATATATATATATATATATATATATATATGTATACATATGTATATATATACATGTATGTATGTATATACATATATATATATATTTATATATATATATATATATATATATATATATATATATATATATATATATATATATATATATATATATATATATATATATATATATATATATATATATATATATATATATATATATATATATATATATATATATATATATATATATATATATATATATATATATATATATATATATATATATATATATATATATATATATATATATATATACATATAAATATTTATATATATATATATATATATATATATATATATACATATATTCATATATATACATATATATATATATATATATATATATATATATATATATATATATATATATATATATATGAATATATATATATATATATATATATATATATATATATTAATATTTATATATATCCTTATATATATATATATATATATATATATATATATATATATATATATATATATATATATTTATATATATATATATATAATAATAATATTTATATATATCCTTATATATATATATATATATATATATATATATATATATATATATATAATATATATATATATATATATATATATATATATATTTATATATATGAGCGTCTGTGTAAGAGAGAGAGAGAGAGAGAGAGAGAGAGAGAGAGAGAGAGAGAGAGAGAGAGAGAGAGAGAGAGAGAGAGAGAGTGTGTGTGTTTTTGTGTGTGTATGTGTGTATACATTACATGGTATAATTTCCTATTAAACATTTAAGTCTTGTGTTGCTAAGTTCAGAAATAATTTCAGTCTATTAAAGCCAATTCATCATTAGAATAATAAAAAAAATTATAGATTTTAATATATATTTCTTTTATTGATGAAAATGAGAGCTCTATAGCAATATTCTCTCCATTATAAATGAAGAAAATCGTAAGCCTTTAACATTGCTATAGAAAAGTTCACAATTAGAGGTTTAAAAGAATAAACCATCCATTAGAACTAAAAAATAGTTTAGAAGCAGTGATTATATATTTTATTATAAATCAGCAATAACTATATAAAATATATATAAATATATAGAATATATAAAAATTTATAAGTTTACAAAAATATAAATATACAAATAAAAAAACTTGTTTGAGAAATAAACCACTGTAACGTTGGATATGTCATTCAACACTTTTCGGCTGTTAAGCATTCCAATAGATATTGTTGAGATTTTGATATTTTAACGAAAATTAATCCTAAAAGTAAATCATGAATGGAAAAATAAATTATTATGAATTATTTCTTTCCATCCATTTTCAAGAAATTTTGTCACTTTTTATTTCTGTCTAACATCTGTATGAAATACATAAAAAGAGAAATGTTAATAATATCTATTAATAGAAGGAAAGGGGAACCTTGTTTTTAAAAATCGGCGAATGATACTTGTCATATACAAGACAGACAGAACCATATACAGATAGAATGCTTGAAGCAAGCTGTCTAGACAAGAGATTATTTTCAAAATCAAAAGTTTTGTCATGTGTTCTCATAAAATATGTTTAATCCTAGATTATCCGGATAATACAAGGCTACTATTGTTAATTTTAAGTGAAATTATCATCATATAATCCATTTCCAGGAAAATAAAAACTCTTATTATCGCTAAAAAGAGGAAATTAGTTAGATGCATAGAAGACGTGTGGTATCAACTACAGCAAAAAGGGTTTAACGAGATATTGTCTTTTTTTTTTACTGCTTTCCAGCTCATTTTATTACAAATTGTTATTTTCACCTCAGTCCTGAAGAGCTTGAATATAAACTTTAGCTAATATTTTCTTATGATTCCTTTTTAAATTCTTTTTTCAATACATAATCGTTGGCTTCATAAAAGTTCAAAGTTAATCTTGAAAATACGTAACTTTCAGATTTACTCAGATTTGTATTGGAAATACATGGAATGTCAGTGAAGTGACTATCGTTTCAAACAACGTAGCAAGCGATAACGATTGATTGTCTCGTTACAAACTTGGATATTTTAACATTAGCCATAAAAAGAGATTGTCAAGAGAACAGTTATGCTGTTTCTTTCCATAGACCATGTGATACTTCAAATAATGAAATGTGTGTGTTTTTTTTAATTGCCAAGACCAGTAAACCTATATTAATCAGGCCACCTATACTGGAGATGTATATATATATATATATATATATATATATATATATATATATATATATATATATATATATATATATATATATATATATATATATATATATATATATATATATATATATATATGACGAGAGAGAGAGAGAGAGAGAGAGAGAGAGAGAGAGAGAGAGACATGTATATATACATTTATATATATGCATATATGTATAATATATATATTATTACATATATGCATATATATAGTATATATATACTATATATATATATATATATATATATATATATATATATATATATATATATATATATATATTATACATGTAATATATATATATATATATATATATATATATATATATATATATATATATATATATATATATATATATATATATATAAGGAGAGAGAGAGAGAGAGAGAGAGAGAGAGAGAGAGAGAGAGAGAGAGAGAGAGAGAGAGAGAGAGAGAGAGAGAGAGAAGGAATAGGCAATGTATTGGAAATACCATTTGAATAATTCTGGATGTAGTTACCGTGGTTTAAGTATATAGTTCAAATGATTTAAAATAATAAATGTTAAATATCAAAGGCTGTGCATATATATATATATATATATATATATATATATATATATATATATATATATATATATATGTATATATATATATATATGTATATATATTTATTTATATATATATATATATATATATATATATATATATATATATATATATATATATATATATATATATATATATGAAAGAATCATTAGAAGTTTTAATATAAACTGTTGAAGCAATGGAGAATGGGCAAATGCTCTTTAGGTGCAGTGCATAACTATATAAGGTCAAAATCCTATGCCGATATCTACTGGATAATCAACAGAGCAAAACGAATTAACACCGTGACTCTTTTAATTACCAATAAATTCAAAGTTCCTTTATTTTTAATTTTAATTATAACATTTAACTGAAGTGACGTCACTCTACAATAAAGTAGGATCAGCTCAAGTGAGTTTATTATATCTGGTATATTTCACGAGAACCTAAGAAAATATTTATCAACCGTAGACTGTAGTACAACGAGCTGAAAAAAAAAAAAAAAAAAAAAAAAAAAAAAAACAGAGAGAGAGAAGGACTGTTGGTAGTGCTGTGTATAAGAGAAAAGTTGCTGATCTTGTAAACACGTAATCGAGAGCAGTTTTACTGATTTTACGAAAGGTTATATTGAAAAAAAATAATATTATTTGCTTAACAGCACTTCGTAAAATCAATAAATAACGTTTTTGTTCCATGTGTTTGCAAAGCTCAGCAGCTTTATGTTACAGGTAACGTTTGCAATATATATCTGTTAAATACAGCATTGGCAACTATAATGTAGAGTTTCACGTGAAGAGTACCGGGATCAATAAAGCTCATTGTAATATTAGCTAAGAGCTAAAATTATGCAGCGCCTGTTTTGACCGGATTGCCAAGAAATTTTATATGTATACAGTCTTGTTCAAGGAATTTAATTGAAAAGCCTCCAGCTGCTTAGTATCATAAGCAAACTATATGTTTTTGCTAATGGTATTGACGCAAGAGTAACAACTCCGTTGCTAAGAGATTTTTCCTTTTTCTTCACTAGCTTAGAATATTAATTTGAATAAAAAGATCGTCAAAAGTTGGATAAGAGAAAATATACGTCTGAGATCACCTTTATTTCAAGGGAGTAGTACACGAAATATAACGAATTACAAAAAATTAATTGAAGTAAATATACATCTATAAAACGAAGTCAAACAAGAATCTCACTCTGCAGAGAGAGGGAAAGAAAGAGACGAATATCATCAACTGAAGGGAATGAAAAGAAGAAACTGAAAAGAAAAGGAAATGGAAAAATATGCAAAAGAAACGACTCCCATTAGATGGAAATGCGAACCAATAAAATTGATTTTTATTTTCAAAGAGATGGAAAGTTCTTGTCCGGGGATTTGACATTTTAGTCTCAAGCTTTATTAAGGAAAAAGTCTCTCTCTCTCTCTCTCTCTCTCTCTCTCTCTCTCTCTCTCTCTCTCTCTCTCCTCTCTCCTCTCTCTCTCTCTTGTAATAGCTCAAGAAACATAACAATGACTTTTATATTCCCAATGAAATTCACATACTGAAAGTTGAAAAAATTCGCTTTAATAGATTTAGGTTGAAGAATATTTTAGGGGAAAAAAATCGCGTTTGGCATGAAACCTTCTTTTTCATCGAGTAATGAAAATAAACTTTTAATAACTGTTTCAAGAAATTCTGGAAAATGTTATGTACATTGACTGATAAAAAGAAATTTTTCCAGGACTTCTAGCTTCGATTACCTACTGTATACTTGGTAAATTATTTGAAACTATTACTGATAAACTTTCATCCTTTATTTGTGATTTGGTTTACCATATTTTTATAATTCACTATCAGTTATTATTAGTAAACTATAAGGAATTTGAACAAAACAAAATCATTATAATGTTAGTAAATATGTTTTAAACAATGTAACAGCTCCTCATCTTTGCTATGAAACTACCACAAAGAAAAATAACTCATTGATTTTAGAATTACTATGAGTAAAAAATAAGTATATAGTTATTATTTTATGGAGTTTATCAATAACGTTTATATTATTTATTGTTTGTTGTTGTTAATTTTCAAGATACATAAATGGCTGTTGGAAAAGTATATACTAAATCAGAAACAAAACTTACAAGTAAAAGACTTCATACCACTAATCCATAGGTAAATAGTTACGAATTCATTAGCAGATATCTATAAAACCAAGGAAAAATACAAACAGATCGCATCCAATCTATGACGTAACTTGAATGAAAACCCCAATGGAATGTGAAAGCCATATTGGATTTGGAAACCAGATAACCCTATTTGCATCTATATGAAAAATAAATGAAAGTGGACATCGAATGTCAATCGGAGGTTCTATTGAAATTCACTGGCTGGTATTTATCAACGAGGTTTTTACTTTGGTTCTATTAATTTGTATACCACCCACCAATATCTCTCTCTCTCTCTCTCTCTCTCTCTCTCTCTCTCTCTCTCTCTCTCTCTCTCTCTCTCTCTCTCTCTCTGTCTCTCATTATGATTGTTAGTTCATAAGAGAGATTCCTTTGAAATAAAAGTAATGTGAACATACCCTCGTGTTTTGAAATAATGTCGATTCACAAATACTAAAATCAAATGTCAATATTTCCTGATTTGACTATTCTGTGTCCGCTTGAATGGCTAAACTAATCCTATAGGTAAATTATTTCTTAATTATCTAAGTATATGATCATAAAAATATTGATAGTTAGAAAATGAAATGTAGAAATGGGTTTACTCGCCTGTTATCGTTGTTATAAGAATACGTTCCAAAGAGTTCTTAACTTGAATAAAGTCGAACTTCGTTATAAACAGAAGGACGTAAGGTTATCCCTAATTCCGTCACTATGTTTATAAAAGCTAGAACAAGAAAAAAAAATATTTGAGCCTTTATCAATTATGAAATGAGCCGGTTTGAAAATCCTACCAAAATTCAGTATAAATATGTTATAATTCCAAATTCCTTGGCAATATGGTACAATGAAATAAAAAAAAAAAAATAAAAAAAAATTCTCCAACATAGCGTTCTTTGATACTTCCTCCTCTATTGTGCTAACTTTTCTCAGGAACCCCAATCTATCCTTCCTATCTTATCTGCAAATACAATGATGCCTCAGTTGCTGCATTCTCACGGGACATTCTTCCCGATCAGGATAACATATAATCGACAAAAGGATTTCTCCAGTTGGTGCAAATAAATATACCTAACTTCTCTATAGATTTTTAGGCTCTACTCTCACTTTTCTTTTTACTCCTATTTTTCAATGCATTGAAATAAATAATCTAATAATAATTCAGAAAACTTAAACATAAATGAAATATATGAATGGAAAAATGATTTCATCATTTTAAAGTTAGCATATGGAAATTTATTTCAATGTTATACCCATATTTATATACGTAAATGCAAACACATTTGTATGCACACCCACATTTACATATATATATATATATATATATATATATATATATATATATATATATATATATATATATATATATATATATATATATATAAATATATATATATATATATATATATATATATATATATATATATATATATATATATATATATATATATATATATATATATATATATATATATATATATATATATATATATATATATATATATATATATATATATATATATATATATATATATATATATATATATATATCTGTTATTTTGCGCAAGTTAGCAAGAAGAGGAGCTTTTATCACTAGTTGGAGAATTGGTAATGTTACTCCTCTATGTAAATGTGTTTGTGGTAGCTCAAGTCCCACTGATTACCGCCCAATTTCCATAACTCCCATATTATCTAAAGTTTTTGAACGTCTTCTGGCAAAACGTCTTAATAGGTTTGCTGAAGATAATCATCTATTCCCTAGTTTGCAATTTGGTTTTCGTAAAGGCCTTGGAGCATGTGATGCCCTTCTTACAATCTCCAATGCTGTACAGAAATCCCTTGATTGTGGTCGGGAGTTTCGTATGATTGGCCTTGATTTTAGTGCTGCC
>NC_090738.1:76122222-76134722 GCF_036898095.1 Palaemon carinicauda
GATGGTTGTGACTCAAAGACAGGTTGAAAGAAACTGAGTGAGTTTATTATAGAACACTCTCCATTATATAGAAAATCTCAAAGCAACAAGAATTTTCATGTTCAAAAACAGACACCGTTACTGATGAGAAAATCAGACATGTATATTCAGGTTATTTTTAGTACGGGGGAAGAGCGATGATACAAGCATAATATATACACAAAATTAATTATGTACGATTGTGTGACACACGGTTGGTACATGGCTCCCCCCTAAAAATTACATACTGTATATATTAAATAGGGCGCCCTGATCTAGAGAAGTGAACTGTAGGCGGGTCATCTGGCAGGAGATAAGCAGGTTTTAGATGATCAATGGAGACTCAGTCTTCTTTGCTACGAATGTTTAGTAGGAATGCTTATGGACTGCGTCGGATCACAAGGAAAGGGCCCGAATAAGGGGGCATTAGCGTTGGCTTGCTAGTGTCGTTGCGCAGGAAGACGTGAGTTGCTGAGTGCAAGTCTGTCGGTATATGATGCTTCGCTGGGGGCTTGAAAATGTGGCGGCATGGAGTAAATTTTCCCACGACTTGACGTATGCACTGAATATCATCAAAGGAGGTTGTAGAAAGAAAAAATTCGGCAGGGACGACCAACGGGTCGCCATACACCATTTCAGCTGCCGAGATGTCGAGGGCATCTTTTGGAGTGGTCCTTAGTCCAAGGAGGACCCAGGGAAGCTGAGTAAACCAGTTGGAATCCTTGCAGCTTGACATCAAAGCTGCTTTGAGGGTGCGATGAAAACGTTCAACCATTCCATTGGCAGCGGGGTTGTAGGCTGTTGTCTGATTTAGGGTGATGCCCAGGAGATTCGCTAATGATGTCCATAATTGGAAGGTGAAAGTGGTACCCCTGTCAGAAGAAATATGCTCAGGGATACCAAATCTTGCAATCCATCCTGAGAGTAAGGCAGATGTACATGAGGCGGACGTTGCAGTTTCCATGGGAATGGCTTCAGGCCAATGAGTGGAGCGGTCGATGGCGGTGAACAGGTAACAATATTCCTGGGATGTCGGTAGGGGGCCTACAACGTTGACGTGAATGTGTGTGAAACGACGCTGAGGTTGAGGTAAGATGCCCACTCTTGAATCCGTGTGTCTATGTACTTTGGAAGTTTGGCAAGAAGTACAGGTGCGAACCCAATACTTAGCATCGTTAGAAAGGCCGTGCCAAATGGAATTTATCTTCAGCAGCAGTGCAGTAGAACGGCAGGAGGGATGTGAAAAACCGTGAATGAAATCAAACACCTGCCGGTGCATGGGAGCAGGAATCCAAGGTCATGGTCTACCAGTACTGACGTCACAGAGGAGGGTGGTGTTGGAGTCTTCGAGGGGGAAGTCTTCCTAACGGAGGGACGTGCATGATGTCCTATATGCTTGATACTCTAGATCCTGTCATTGGGCTTCACCCAGGGTGTTGTAATCCAATCCCAGTTGAACGGCAGCCAACTTGTTTCTTGACAGGGCATCGGCAACGGGGTTCATTTTCCCAGGACCTATTGAAGGGGGCAATTGTATTCAGCCACGGCGGAGAGATGTTGGCGTTGACGAGCGGACCAGGCGTCAGACTGTCGAGCGAAGGCGTGCACCAGAGGCATGTGGTCTGTGTGAATGATGAAGGGTGTACCTTCTGAGAAATGGCGAAAGTGACGAACAGCCAAGTGCACCACCAGCAATTCGCGATCAAAGGTAGAATAACCGGATTCTGCCTTGGATAGTTTTCTGCTGAAGAGGGCCAATGGGCGGGGCGAGCCGTTGACCACCTGCTCGAGTATTGCACCAATAGCAACGTCGCTAGCATCGGTGGAGAGGGGCGTGTGGGATAGGAAAAGTGAGAGCCGCAGCGGTTGATAGGGCCTTGTTTGCATTGCAAAAGGCTGCTTCTTGAAGGGGACCCCACTTCAGGTCTTTTGGCTTGCCCTTGAGGGAGGTGTAGAGGGGAGCAAGAGTGGCGGCAATGGCTGGCAGAAAACGGTGATAAGTTTTTAATCTTGCCCAAGAATTCCTGTGGAGCTTTGACGGTCGAGGGCGCGGGGAAGTAATGAACGGCTGATACCTTCTCAGGGAGGGGATGGACTCGTTCAGGAGTGATGCGGTGCCCTAAGGTACACTTGTCGTACAAGACTACAAGGCCGTTTTGTTGCAGGCGGTTGAGCATGATGCGTAGGTGACGGAGGTGTTCATCTTTTGAGGAGGAGAACACAAGTATGTCGTCCACATAACATACACAGAATGGGAGGTCCCCAAAGATTCCATCCATGAGACGTTGAAATGTCGCCCCAGCATTACGAAGGCCAAAAAAGGAGTAATTGAAGGTGTATGTAACAAACGGAGTGGTGATGGCGGTCTTGGGGATGTCTTCTGGGTTCATAGGCACCTGATAATACCACTTCAGGATGTCGAGCGTAGAGAAAACCTTCGGTTTTTGCAGCTAGGAGGTCACGTCGGCAATGTTTGGGAGGGGGTAGCTATCCGGTTCTGTTTGCATGTTCAGGTACCTATAATCTCTGCACGGATGGAGGGAGCCGTCTTTC
Organism: Palaemon carinicauda; assembly: GCF_036898095.1. Taxonomy (NCBI): domain Eukaryota; kingdom Metazoa; phylum Arthropoda; class Malacostraca; order Decapoda; family Palaemonidae; genus Palaemon; species Palaemon carinicauda. The sequence continues at coordinate 76,124,794 of NC_090738.1, forward strand.
TTCAGAACGATGTGTAAGGGTGACGACCAATCGTTCTGGTGCAAGACGTCTGAATTTTGCGAAGACTGAGGGTCCCGTCGTCTTGATATGGTGATAAAAACCGTGCTTGGCAGGAGCCGTGGGCGTTTGGCGAAGTTCTGGATGGAACACTTTCGGGTACGACGTGAGGAGGTGGGCGTAGGCATCCGTGGGTGTGCTGATGTGGAGAGCGAGGTTGGAGGAGGTAGGTCGAAGAGGTGTTGACTAGTACGAGTCTACGTTGACCAATCGTCGGTGGGCGACATCGACCGGAAGGTGAAAATAAGAGAGGAAATCCTAACCGAGGATGGGCAATGTGACGTCAGCAACGAGTAACTTCCAATTAAATTTACAGTTTCTAAACGATAATGGGAGGTTTTCGTAACCGTAGATGGGTATCGCAGTTCCATTGGCAGCTACCAAGCAGACGTCGGCAGGCGTAGACAGACTACGTCGTGTCCTGAAGAGTTCCCTTGGCAAAAGAGAACGACAAGCACCCGTGTCTACCAAAAATCGTACGCCCGTTCTTGCATCATGTAGAAAGAAAAGATTAGAAACACGGGAGGCCACAGCCACGAGCAATAGCCTACTTACACATTTTTTGGCGACTGACAATCCTTGGCAAATTTCTTCGTGGCTGCCCTGAATCTGAAGCTGATGGGAGGTAGTAAGTGGGTTTAGATGTCGTTGGTTGGGGCGCGAGCGAGTAGTGGGTGGTGGTTGGCCTTGTCGCTGCTTCGGCACGTCACGGGGTAGGCGTGTATGTCCTCAGGCATTCACGTCAGCTTCGGGTGACGTTGAATAGGCGACCTCTTCATCAAGGGTGGAGGCGTTGATGGAGGTCTTGAAGTGGTTGTCCATAAGGGCGTCTGCTTTGGTCAACTAGTCCTTTACGGGTAAACTATCAACATCTGGTACGGCAACGCGTATAGGTCCGGGTAAACGACGTATCCAGAGGGCACGATGTAGGTTCACCTCACGAGGAGAGCCGTCTGTGGCAGGTTGCAGGCGAGCGATACTGGTCATTTCCCTGAGGGCGAGCGAAGCCCTTTGGTCCCACAACGGTTGTTGCGAGAGCTGAAAAAGCTTTGCTATAAGGGCGGCTGGCGAAGGCGAGTACTGCTGCAGAAGGTATGTTTGGAAGGCGTCATGCGCTATTGGGGTGTCTCCTTGTTCACAAAGCCAGTTGGATATTTCCGGGAAGGTGTCCTCGGGTATCGCCGCGAGAACATAATCTGCTTTGGTAGTTGAGCGAGTCATGCCCTTGATGCGAAACTGGACTTCTGCGTACTGAAACCAAGCAATGGCGTCTCCGCTGGCGAATGATGAAAGTTTCAATGGGGGAGTCGCAGCAATAACTTCCGTAGAGTCCTCCATAGTACCAACTATGGAGGGACGAGGGTGTGTGGAAGGCGGGAGGAGTAAGTCGACTTCTGGGGTCACCAATGTGATGGGCCGAGAGAAGGTTGTGACTCAAAGACAGGTTGAAAGCAACCGAGTGAGTTTATTATAGAACACTTTCCTATATATACAAAATTTCAAAGTAACAAGAATTTTCATATATAACGGATTTTGAGCGAAGCAAAAAATCTATTTTTGGGTGAGATGGCCATGTCGTCCTGATGGAAGTTCCTATAGGGTAGCTTCCTAGGGTCTATTACAACTACGGCGATATTCCCAGAGAATTTACCTTAAGGTACCAGAATTTTAACTCCTGGAGCGAGTATCCCTCGTGAAAAGGATATCGCGACATATTAGAGGACGTATTCTAGACACGTCACATGGCAATCTACAACCTGGACAGAGATTTCGTCTCGTAGGAGGTGATTGACGAGATACGAATTCGGGAAAGAAAAAGGGGAGCCGCTCCTAAGGCTTCCCTATCCCCCGATTCGTATGCGTGCCTGGCGCCAATCCTGGCGCCATCTGTATTCCTTGTAGCGTACACGAGGTGCTACAGATACTCTATGTAGGGAGGGGTCCTACAGCCCTTTCTTAGAAAGGCAAGGGCGGGTCCATCAGGATGACATGGCCATCTCACCCAAAAATAGATTTTTCGCTTCGCTCAAAATCCGTTTTTTGGGCTCAAGCCATGTCGTCCTGATGGAAGTGTACCAGAGCATTACTGTATCTGTGGATTCTCAGAACGTGCCGTACTCCCCGGAGGTAATTTTTTCCCGGTCGACTAGACCTAGAGACCTAAGATGTTACCGTTACACATCTTTTCAACTAACTATAAACTATGTTAGAGCTTCCTGCCCCCTACAGGGAAGAGTCCTACTAGACTCTGGAAAAGTCTCGAAGAGTACATATATCTATGTATGAATGCCAGGCAAGCTAATATAGTGGTCGCGCCCTATATTAAGTAAAGCATAGTTTGTAAAGGACCACTGCGTCAATATGAAATATCGACCAGTTTTCCGCACAATACTTGTATTGGACAAAGGTTTTATATCCGCATAGGAGGAAAACCAATGCAACATAGCTTGCATAAAGGAACAATTCTATTAGAATTATCCCAGATAAGGTAAATAGAATGAATGCTCAATTATACCAATAAAATGACACAGGTGAAGGAGACGCAAGGTACTCAAGAACCAGATTATTGACAGGCAATAAATAGACAGGTTAACCACAATTATATATATATATATATATATATATATATATATATATATATATATATATATATATATATATAAGAAGAGGATAACCTAAAACTTTAAGCATAAGTATGATAGTAAACAGAGCTTGTTTGTCTGAAAGAAAAAACATTAGATGCCACTTTCAAGATACCGAGGTATCAAAGTCATAAAAGCCTGTATTACAAATCAATGACATTAGCGTTAGAAACGCTCGGCACACATGTCTGCACTTATGCTAGGTTCACCTTCGGAAATGGAACAGTCTGGATGGGCAACACAGTGCCCTCACTTAGTTTGTAGTACAGTATGTAACTACACACTCACCCTGGAATTAATCGTCCCAATTAAGACCACTGTTCCTCGCAGAGTTAAACAGTAGGGTTAACACCGCGACCCACTGCTACCACAGATCTCTTTTAGTTCCTCTACTTGCTTCGCATAGTGGCGAAAGAACACTCTGGAAGACTTCCAGCCAGTGTATGAACGGAGATGTTCAAAATCCATACAATTAAAGAAATTTAAGAATGAGGCAACTTTCCTCGGATCGTGACCTGCGGGTGTATTGTCAGGATCCGCTCTGCGAATAAAATATGTGATTTTCGCTCTGAGTTGATTCAGAGATAAATTTGAGCCTGATGTTTCTCCCCTGAATAGTTGACCACCCTTGAAGTCTGAAGTTCTATGAAGATAGACCTTTAGGCATTCTACTGGACATAGAGATGCATCTTCTTTCAGAGGGCAGATTCTCCAGGGACCCCACCTGTTGGTGGGTAACTCATTCTTGGCGAGAAACGTAGGATCCGGAAACAGGTTCAGTTCTTCCCCATCCAGGAACTGAACACGACCTACCTCTCTCGAGAGGCTACAATCTCACTAACCCTGGCCCCGGACGCGAGTGCAAAATAGGAAAATAACTTTTTGTGTCAAATCCTTTAACGCACACTCTTCATTGCTCAACAGAAAAGCGAAATGAAGAACTTGTCTAAAGACTATGAAATGGGCTTTGGAGGTGCTGAAGGTCTGAGCCTAGCACAGGCTTTCGGGACTTTATTAAAGATCTCGTTACCTAGGTCGACCTGGAAGGCATATAGAATGGGTCTTGTCAAAGCAGACTTACACGCTGAAATCGTGTTCGCTGCCAACCCTTGACCATGGAGGTGGGGAAAAAAGATAAGCAGAAGTCTGTCAAGATCTCCTGCAGAATCTTCTCCTTGACAAAAGGCCACCCATTTTCTCCAAGATGACTCATATTGCCTTCTAGCAGATTTGCACTTATATTCCTCAAGGAAGTCTATACTGGCTTTCGAAATCCCGAAACGCTTTCTCACCGCTAGGGAGAGAAAATCATGAACTGCGGGGTCCGGGTTTTCTGTAATGAAGCGCAGACAGTTGACTTCTGGACTCGCCGGGTCAGAACTGGATCTGGTAGTGGTACAAACTTCAGCTACAGTTCCAATGCCAGGAGGAACCACACGCTGTTCGGCCACTTGTGGGCCACTATTGCCGCTACCCTTTGAAGGATCTCAGTTTGTTGAGGACCCTCAACAGAAGGTTGTGAGGAGGGAACAGATAAATCTTAGACCATCTGTTCCAGTCGAGGGACATCGCGTCCACTGCTTCCGCTAAGGGGTCCTCGTACGGGGCACGTACAGGGGCAACTTCTTGTTGTCTTTCGTCGCAAAGAGGTCTATCTGCAGTTCTGGGACTGATTCAGAATGAAGGAGAATGATCCTGCGTCTAAGGACCATTCCGACTCTATCGGTGTGAACCTGGATAGAGCGTCCGCTGTCACATTGCGGACTCCTTGAAGGTGAACTGCCGACAGGTACCACTTCTTCTTTTCCGCCAATCGGAAGACGGCCAACATCACCTGGTTGAGAGGTGGTGACCTCGATCCTTGTCGATTCAAGTATCTCACAACTACCTCGCTGTCTATCACCACTTTATGTGGAACGAATGACGCGGGGAGACTTTCTTTAAGGTAAGGAGCACTGCCCTAGCTTCTAGAAAGTTTTATGAGAAAGGTCTTGAATAGCCTGGACCAAGTCCCCTGGACTTTTTTCCGATGAGAGTGACCTCCCCATCCCTCCTTCGAGGCGTCTGAGTGAATCGTCACCGACGGGGGAGGTGGCTGAAGAAGAACCTGACTTCTTTAGATGTCTGGCTTGGGACCAAGGCCTGAGAAGAGTACTTAGCCGAAGCGGCTGGTCTTCTCAGATCTCTTCACGCGTTTGATGCATAACTTCTCCAAACTCCGATTGCATCCTTTAGCTGTGCTCTTAGCACTGGGTCTGTCACCGAAGCAAACTGGAGAGAGCGCAGTACTCTCTCCTGCTCGTGTCTTGATATCCTTTCGGAATCTTGAAGTCTCTTGACAGAACCCGCTATCTCCTTCCCTTTCTTCGCCGGGGTGGAGAAACGGTGTGACAAAAGGTCCCAGTGGATCTTAGCCACTGAAACTTTTGAGATGGAGAAAGTCGAGACTTTTTCTGTTGATCTTGAAGCCTAGGTACTCTAGGAACTGGATCACTTGACTGGAAGCTTGCAAGCATTCTGTCTCGGATGCTGCCCACACCAACCAGTCGTCCAGGTAGGCTACTACCTGAATTCTCTTTAGGCGAAATTGTTTGAGAGCTACGCTCGCAAGCTTCGTAAAAATCCTTGGGGCTATGTTTAGCCCGAATGGCATGGCTCCGAAGGCGTATAGTCTTCGTTGTAGCCTGAACCCTAGGTAGGGGGAGAGTCGATGGCTAATTGGAATGTGCCAGTAGGCGTCTGACAAGTCTATAAAGACGGAATATGCCCTCTTGGGCAGTAAGGTCCTTATGTGTTGCAGTGTTAGCATTTTGAATTTGCAATTCCCTATGAACTTGTTAAGTGGCGACAAGTCCAGAATGACTCTGAGCTTTTCCGAGTCTTTCTTGGGAACACAAAACAGCCTCCCTTAGAAATTGATGGGCTTCACCCTTTTCCTCCAACAGTTCTTGAACGTACTCCTCCATAACGGGGGTGGAGTGTTGGAAAAACCGAAGGTACGGGGGTGGAGTGCTGTACCAGCTCCCGCCCAGTCCATTCTTGAGTAGGCTGTGGGCCCAGGGATCGAAGGTCCACCGATCCCGAAATTTCAGAAGTCTCCCTCCTACCGGTATCACCTCACTTGGACTGCCGTCCTGAGGTCTTGCCTTCCTGACCACGACCACCCCTTAATCCCCTTCCCCTTGAGGGGCGTCTAGACGAGCCTCTGGCAGCTCCTCTAGGCTTTGCTCGAAAGGAAGTAGACTGCCCTTCGAACGCTGGGGTGAATGCCGTGGACTGTGTCGACACGGCCTGGGGTACCCACTGAAAGGTGGTCGGGGTTTGTGCCACGATCTGGGGCACTGGGGGCAATGGCAATTGCAGTTGCTGTTGCTGTCTAAGAGGCTTGGCTGGCTGAGACGGTAGCCTAGTCCTCATAGTCTTCCTCTTTGGTTGAGGACCCTCATCCGGGGAAGACTTTCTTTTGATAGCCAGGCCCCACTTCTGGAGAAGGTTTCTATTCTCCAAGGCGGCTTTATCAACAACTTCTTTGACCAAGTCGGTAGGGAAAAAGGTCTTTTCCCCAAAGGTTGGAGGAGATTAGTTTCTTTAGCTCGTGCCTCACCGTAGCCGAGGTAAACACGAACTCCCTAATAGCTCTCCTTGCCTTGACGAAGCCATAAAGGTCCTTCGTCACTGTGGCCAGATGAGGCTTGGCCACTACCATGAACATTTCATGGACCTTGGGGTCACTTGCCATCGTCTCGAGAGTAGTCTGAAGAGACATTGAGGCAGTCAGTCTTTCTTTTGTATCGAACTCACTTCGCAAAAGAAAGTCAGACAGCTTAGGGAGGTCCTTGCCGAACTGACGTCCAGCAATATCAGCCTCCAACTTTCCCACTGAGAACGTAAGATGGACGTCCTTCCAGTCTTTGTGGTCCATAGGCAGGGCCAGCGACAAGGGTTTACACTCCTCTAGGGAGGGGCAAGACTTGCCGGCCTCGATTGCTTTTAGTACAGCCAGAAACCCTTTCTGTAAAAGGGGGAAGGCTCTAGTAGGCGAGGACACAAAGGAAGGGAGCTTCCTATTCAATGCAGCTACCTTTGAGTTAGAGAAGCCCCTCTCTTTCATCGAGGATGAAAGTAGAGCTTGAGCCTTAGCATGGTCCATCACTATGACCTCCTTCGGCTCTGTCTCCTCCTTTGAAGCTGGTTCCTTCCTCAGCCGGACATAACAGTCCGGATATGATGCCTTGCTGGGCCAGAATTCCACCCTCCAGGGGAACTGAGCCCAGCTTATCCGAGATGACGATCTTTCCAGTCGTCATCGGCATGTGCTCAGCATACCTCCATGGGTTAGCATCTGAGCACAAGGGAAGGTCTTTCACATTGAGCTTTTTCTGGGGCCCATGTGATTCTGCAAGGCACAGCATTCGCAGTTCCATTGCAGCCGCCTTCTCCCGATTCTCCTTCTGCATTTGTTGGATCATTCCAACAATAGAAGAGAGGGCCTCTCCCAGCTCTACTGGGAGACCGGCCGATGTAGAGGGGCTTGAACTTCATCCTGGGCTTCTGCCAGGAGGTCTTCCTCCTGACACCCGTCCACATCAGACATCCTGTCATTTAGCTGGATCTGAACTTAGGGGATCTCTTCTTGAGGCTGGGGAATCACTGCATCAGCTGATGCCTTAGGGAAAGGATACGCCCTGATCTTCTCACTTGGAAGATAAGGGCCAGAAGTGTTCTTTTGGAAGCCCCTTACCCAGGTACGAAGCTTCTTCCTAGCTATTCAAATGTCTCATTAATCAGGTTAGTGCACACAGTACATACCTGAGGGTCCCAATACTGGAGATCATCCTTGGAGACAGCGTATGCTGCGTGTCTTCTACAACACTCATGTCCGCAGAGGTTCTTGCTGCGGACATTGCAGAAAGCACTTCCCTACTTCGGAGGGTCCTTCTGTAAAGAGAAGAAATTTCCATGAGTATCAAGTGAACTATGTATCACTGGATATGCATAGTATAGCATAACAATTCAGAAAGGAAAGACACACACTTGTGTTTCCCTCACAACCCATTGCTGCAGCCTTCCAGATAATAGAATCAAAAAGGTTTATCTCTTCTTGAGTAACCAATGCAAGGTTTCCATAGGAAACAGGTGGAGCTCACACCTAAGCAATGATTTTAAAATCCTGGATAATAGACAGGGAAGAACTCAGCTTCCTATCTGAGGGCAACAGTAAAGGGCTGTGCAAGAAAACACAATAGTGTTAGAAGATACAGTGCTGTACCAAAACCTTTACTATAGTTTTCTTCTTACTGTATATGCTATACAGAAGAATACTAGTACAGTATAAGGGGGATGTGTGCCGGCCTGCCTTTGCCGGCCGGCACACACCACAACTAGCTTTAAAGTATACTACTTAACAGCTATAGGGCGGCAGCACTCTGGTTCAAATGCCTGTGCCGGTCGGCAGCTACTGCCGGCCGGTAACAGCCAGTGTTGGCCGGCAATGGCTGCAGGCCAGCAACTACACAAGGTAGTACCCAGCTGCCGGCCACACTCTTGGTGACCGGCAGACAAGGGCTGACCTAAGCAGGCCGGCAAAGGTACAAGACCGATGCCAGCCGGCAGCAGAAGAACCAGAGAACTACACCTGCCCGGCTGCCGGCCTATGAGGCCGGCAGCCGGGACAGGTACAGCACTAGAAGAAAATAGAATGGATGCCGGGATAAGAGTGTACACTACCTCCAAGCCCGGCAACCGAATGAGTGCATATAAGGAAGGGGAGAAACTAATTCAGGCTTCCTTGACCAATGCCGTCCGGCTCTGCCGGCAGGCATGGATGAGGGACCAAGAGAGGTCCGGGCAGCACTCGAAAACATAAGACCCCTGCCGGCCAGCAGCTCTGCCGGCCGGCAATGGGCTGAGTCAATTCCACATCCCAACCTATACTAGGTCCAGAAGTAGAACGACGTACAGTACAGTAAGACCCCTGCCGGCCAGCTCTGCCGGCCGGCAAGGTACAGTACAGTAATGGCTAGGCCATTACGGAGATAGAGGGGGAAGGGACAAGAGGGTCCTGCCAACCTTGCTTTAGTGACAGATCACCCGCAGCCAAGAAACTTATCTTAGCCTAAGGGAGATCTAAGGGAAAAGGCCAGCAATACTTGCCAGCTTCCAGAGCACCAAAGCAAGGAAGGCGTTGCTACTCCCAAGGGAAGAACTTATCCTCCCCCGAGAACAGCAACAGGACTTAGTCTGGTCGATCACAAAAGAAGGAATCATAACTACAGAAACCTTCGGTAGTGACCTAAAGGAGCTAAGCTCCCTTTGTATGTGTTAGGTCAGCGAGGGGGACTCTGCCCCAAGCCAGACAACACAGACTCAGACTAAAAACTCTGTTGTTCTGTCCCTCTTGAACCATAACTACAGGAACAGGAAGGTACAGTAACACCCTAGTATAGTTTTATCGAAAATAAATTCGGAAAAAACCACTTAGGGATGAGCCCAAGGCTTAAACAGAGGGAAAGGTATTGCATACCTTCTCCGAAGAAAAGAAAGCAACCGGGGAGTATGATAAAGTATACTAAGGCTCCATAAGCAATTAGCCTAGGCACCAAGAGAATCGATTACCTAATTCACCGAAACTCACACATATACAATCTTGGAAATATTCCACACAGTCTAAAATGTATAAAATATAGCCTAAAGCTTCAATAAAATTTTAATTACACTCGGAAAAACCAAAATCATGCATGAAGTACTAGGACCAAACGACTAGGCTACATGGCCTAGCGTAGGCCAGAATGGCGAATACTTCGCCAAATAATACTAAGCACGAAAGGAAATCCTATATAATGCTAAATAGCTAAAATTTATTAAAGCAAAACAACCAGGAATGTCCGTCTGACTAACTAATTTATACCTAGCGAGCGACAGTGTCCAGGACACCTCTGGTAGGCTACGGCTCTTGTATCAAAGATTAATCCTATTAATCACTCAAAATTTTACCAAGAGCCTACATTTATACATAACAGACACTATACTCAACTTATCAGAGGCCGACGAAGACGAAGAAGCCATGAAAAGTCGAATAAATCCAAGATTTGCGAGAAAAACAGGAAAAAACACCGAGTTGTTAAGCTACGCAAAAAGGAATACAGAGGGCGCCAGGATTGGCGCCAGGCACGCATACGAATCGGGGGATAGGGAAGCCTTGGGAGCGGCTCCCCTTTTTCTTTCCCGAAT
>NC_090738.1:76141845-76144345 GCF_036898095.1 Palaemon carinicauda
AATAACTGTTTCAAGAAATTTTTGAACATGCTGTTATGTATATTGACTGATAAAAAGAAATTTTCCAAGACTTCTGGCTTCGATTATCTACTGTATACTTAGTAAATTATTTGAAACTATTATTGATCAACTTTCATCCTTCAGTTGTGATTTGGTTTACCATATTTTTTATAATTCACTATTATTTATTATTGTAAAACTATAATGAATTTGAACAAAAATTTCATTATAATGTTGGTAAATATGTTTTAAACAATGTGACTGCTCCTCATCTTTTCTATGAAACTACCACAAAGAAAAAGGACTCATTGATTCTAGAATTAATATGAGTAAAACGTAAGTATATAGTTATAATTGTATTGAGTTTATCAATAACGTTTATATAATTTATTGTTTTTAGTTGTTAATTTACAAGATACATAAATGGCTGTTGAAAAACTATATACTAAATCAGAAACAAAGTATACAAGCAACAGACTTCATACCACTTCACCATAGGTAAATAGTTACGAATTCATTAGCAAATATCTATAAAACCAAGGAAAAATACAAACCCATCGCTTCGTCTATGACGTAACTTAAATGAAAAACCCAAAATGGAATGTGGAAGCCATAATGGATTTGGAAACCAGATAACCCTTTTTGCATCTATCTGAAAAATAAATGAAAGTGGACATCAAATGTCAATAGGTGGTTCTATTGAAATTCACTGCTGGTATTTACCATCGATGTTTTGACTTTGTTTTTATTAATTTGTATACCACCTACCAATCTCTCTCTCTCTCTCTCTCTCTCTCTCTCTCTCTCTCTCTCTCTCATTATGATTGTTAGTTCATAAGAAAGATTCCTTTGAAACAAAAGTAATGTGAACATACCCTCGTTCTTTGAAATAATGTCAATTCACAAGTACTAAAATCTAATGTCAATATTTCCTGATATAACTATTCTGGCTCGGCTTGAATAAGTATTATGGCTAAACCTAATCCTATAGGTAAATTATTTCATAATTATCTAACTATATGATCATAAATTATGGAAAGTTAGAAAATGAAATGTAGCAAAAGGTTTACTCGCCTGTTATCGTTCCAAAGTGTTCTTAACTTGAATAAAGTCGAACTTTGTTATAAACAGAAGAACGTAAGATTATTCCTAATGCGTCACTATGTTTATAAAAGCTAAAACAGGAAAAAAAAATTATTTGAGCCTTTATCATTTATGAAATGAGGTGGTTTGAAAATCTTACCAAACTCCAGTATAAATATGTTATAATTTCAAATACCTTGGCAATATGGTACTATGAAATAAAAACAAAAAAAAAAAAAAATCTCCAACATAGCGTTCTTAGATACTTTCTCCTCTATTGTGCCAACTCTTCTCAGGAACCCCAATCTATCCTTCCTCTCTCAGCTGCAAATACAATGATGCCTCAGTTGCTGCATTCCCACGGGACAGTCTTCCCAATCAGGATAACAGATAATCGACAAAGGATTTCTCCAGTTGGTGCAAATAAATATACCTAACTTCTCTATGGATTGTTAGGCTCTACTTTCACTTTTCTTATCACTTATATTTTTCAATGTATAGAAATAAATAATATCAAAACAATTCAGGAAACTTGAACATAAATGAAATATATAAATGGAGAAATGATGTCTTCATTCTAAAGTTATCATATGGAAATTTATACTAATGTTATACCAATATTTATACACATAAAAACAAACATATTTGCATGCACACCCACAGTTTTATATATATATATATATATATATGTATGTCTATATATTTATATTCATATACATATATATATGCATATATATATATATATATATATACATGTATGTATATATATATATATATATATATAAAGAGAGAGAGAGAGAGAGAGAGAGAGAGAGAGAGAGAGAGAGAGGGGGGGGGGGATTGTAAGAAGCAAAACTGATTGTATTGGAAAAAATCATCAGCATCCTTTTACTTTATACGATAATAAGAGTTCAATCATATCATAACGAAAAGATTTGGTAATAAATAACTTTGAAAATAAGATCTAAAAAAAAAGGATAGATATGTACTATAAAGAGCCACATCATCAGCGTTTTAACAATAGCACTATCAGTATATAAGTATTAGCTCTGCACAGAAACAACCCCGATTTTCTACCGTCCACTAAGACGAGATCAAATACTCTATTGCTGAAATAAATCTCTGCACGTAATATTGAATATAACATTGATTTTTTTTTATTCTTTAGATGCAAAGTTTCAGATTATTAAAAAAAATTCTTTGAATTTCTCTCCATCATGGAACATGGAAATGTGTGAAATGACACTAGTAACTGTTTATTAAGGATTTTTTTTTTGTGAAGATAATTCTAATGTAAGATTTCGTATTGCCTATTATGATATTTTAATATACGTTAAAACTAACAGGGTTTCATGATTAAGAAAGAAACATTAAGGTGCCATAAATTGGAGAAAAGAATTATTTCCGCTAAATGTCC
>NC_090738.1:76156845-76159345 GCF_036898095.1 Palaemon carinicauda
AAATGTCCTTTACAATAGAGTGGCTTAGGATAGTAAGCTATAAAGTGATAGTAGAAGATACATACTTGTGTACCCCTGTGAGCAAATGCTGTTGCCTCCCCTCAGTATTAAATACATGGAGATTTCTCTATAGAGTAATTCCAAGTAGAAGGACTCTTACCCCTAGGGGTAGAGAAGTATCAAATCACTGTCCCAAAATAATGTTAATACTGTAGGGTCAAGATGACTGATTTTCGATCAGAATATTGAAGAAAACTATTCATTCAATATATGAACAGTACCAGCAGAATGCTCGCACAAGGGTACTCAAGGTATGTCAGAAAATACTACTATATCATGGTACTGTAGTTTTTTAATTGCAGTAAGTCTATATTGCAATTTACTGGCTACCCATACATCATTTATTGTAGTCTAGTCATTATCCTGCCTTCATAGTAGCATATGACAGTATGGTCCATCTAGCATGAAGCCAGCTGGACTAGGAAAATAAAGACATATATTTGTATATCCCACTCAGCCTATTTGCTATAGTCTTCCTACTATATTAAAATATAGAGTTTCCTGATCAGGGAGACTCAAGGAAAAAGGCTCCACCCTTTAAGGGTTAGGAGTGTATTACTCCTGCCTTGAAGTGTTTAATACTGTAGAGTAATCCTAATACTGATTTCTAATCAGGATATTGAGGAAATCATATTCATTCAATATAGGATTGGGCTCAGCAAATGCCTGTGTTGGATATCCCAAATATATTGGAAATAACTACTAGTATAAACTATATAGTAGTTTTCTATCTGCAGTATATTCTATAATGCAGATATACTGGCTACCTGTATAAAATATACAGTAGTTTAGCCGGAATGTAGCCGGCATAGCTAGGTCTTGCCGGCATACCCGGCATGCTACCTAGAGAGAGAGAGAAAGATAGCATGGAAAAAAAGCTACTCCTTACTGTGAATGTATACAGTAATTAAGGATGTAAAAGTCTAATTTGACTGCCTTTTTCCAGAAAGAAGGTTCTAATAGAAGGGGAGAATGTACCATTCAGGCTTCCATGCAGCTACAGTACTATTGCCGACAAGGTACCACCGATACACTGCCGCCGACAAGTCCAGCAGTACCAGTACAATCGGCGTGCTACTAACTGAGTATGCACTATCTGTGCCGGCCTGGCCGGCAGTACCCCGGCAACAGGACCTGTAGCAGCAGTCCAAGGGAGGACTGAAGAACCTTGGGAACAGAAGGGACTTCCCTCTCACGGCCATCATGGTCGTCATGGCTGCCGGCTGGGCCGGCAGTTGCCGGCTAGGCCGGCAATTGCCGACAGATGATGTGGTTGGCGGCAGCATGCTCTGCCGTCAGCCAAAGACATGGCTCGAGAGGGAGTCTGGCTGGCTCCGGCAACCTACCAGCAAAGGAAGGTTGCAAGATGCCAGCCTCAAGAAAGACAATGGCTCAGCCATCAAAAGAGGACAGAGGGATAGGTAACAGGGTCCTGTAACGAGTGTGAAAGGAACTGGCAAAAATTGTCAATCCTACCACCTGTAAAAGAAATTCTCTTTCGGTATCGGCAGAATCCCAGGGAACAGGAGAGACTCAGTTCTCAAACCCAGAGATTGCCGACACAGTTAAGGGGATGACGGCGCTGCCCGCCTCCTCTTAACAAGGAAGAAACAGAGTTCCAGTGCCACGTATCCTAGGATAAAAAAAATTACTCTTCAGCCCAGAGTACTGTGGCATAGGACTAGTCTTTTAGTCGCAGGGAGAAGATGGTATCCTACCATAACTTCAAGGGCGGCCACCTACCCGGCAGGGGAATGATGGTATCCTACAACCCATTCGCCCTTCCGGCAGGTCGCCGACATAAGACTAAATACTCTGAGATTCTGACTAAATCCCAAAACCCGATGGTATACCACAACCAACGGTTAAGGGAAGAGGCAGGACAAACCCTAAGTTAGCCATGTCTGAATAAAATTCAAGTCACGGCTATTAGGGTTGTAGCCTGAGGCTACAGTCAGAGGGAAAGAGATTACCCTTAAGTCTCAGAAGAGATGTGTAATGTTTCATAACATTCTAAGAGGTATCAGTCTCCACTGAATGAAAACAATACACGAGGGTAACCGGGGAAAGTCTGAAAGTATAGTAAAACGTCTAGGTAAGGTTACCTAGGCTATAGGAGATCTCGGTTACCTAAATCACCGAAACTCTAACTATACGATCGACAGAGAAAAGGGGAAAACAAAAATTATGCACATTATCGAAACTTTACAAGAGTAATTGCCTGAATAGCTAAATAATTAAAATAATTAAATAAAGCTATTAAAACCTGGAAGTCGTTCTGCTATCTAAATAACACATGCCTAACGAACGACGGCACCATGGCGCCTCCAGTAACTGGCCTAGCTCTTAAACACAATAAAATACTCTAATTTCATTGTGAAACAGGAGCTAAAATATACTCATAGTAAAGACCGGATACTCAACTTTCCAGAGGCGGAAG
>NC_090738.1:76166845-76168202 GCF_036898095.1 Palaemon carinicauda
GCTTTAAAACTCGGACTAAAATGTAGACGTTAAAACACTGGTAATAAGATCGCTCTCTCTCTCTCTCTCTCTCTCTCTCTCTCTCTCTCTCTCTCTCTCTCTCTCTTTTCCTTAATATTCTTGTTGTTCATGTGTTTCGTTTCTATGGTGGCCGGTCTGTAATCTTTTGCAAGTAATTTTATCAACTCTTTCTCCCTTTTATTAGATTTTCATCAGTTTCTTTATTGTAATATCTTCTCCCAGTGTCTCTCATGTCTTTGTGTTTGCAAAAAGGTACTTTTATAAAAAAAAACTAGTTTAACTATTGTAAAAACTATGAATATTCAAAGACTATACCGTGGAAGCCAGAACAAATTTTGACAAAAAATTAAATGCTGAAGCCTAAATATTTTTTTGGGGAATAAAGTTCTAAGAACTACTGCGGTAAAGAAACCTAGAATATAAACGAATAAATATGTGACATAACTTGATAAACTTACTGTACATTAAAAACATTTATAAGAATAATTATAGTTAAAATAAAGTTTCTATAAATACATCGCTAGAAATCAATGTTTTTAAGTAAAAAAAAAAAAGGAATGTAATGAATCTAAGTGAACTTTTTTATTTATACTTATTGATTGTAAAGAAAATTTTCTATATTTTGCTTTTCAAACTTAAAGTTAAAGAATGCCATAGTAATGTAAGACAGTAGTCTGTTACTAGGTATACTTCAACAATAATTCTAGGTATGAATTTTCATATGAAATTTGTGATACTGGTTTAAGGCGTTCAATATTATATGAAACATACGCATTTAACATCAGGATCTGCAGTGACTATTAAAACTTGTACCTAACAGTGAACGGTAGCTTATTTCATATAGCATACATAAGTAAATTGGCACTATATATTGTTATGTTACATATAAGTACTGATATACTGTATATGTAACTGTAATAAGTTTAAGTGTGCATAACTATATATATATATATATATATATATACGTACATCTTAATCAAGTGTAAAAACATGTATATGTAAGTCTATGGGTGTGTCTGTATATGTATACCTGTATGTGTACACATGCATATTTTTATGTATATATTTAGGCATCTGTCTGTATATGGATGCCTGTATGTATATACGTATGTATATGTTTATTAATATATATATATATATATATATATATATATATATAATGTTTTATATATACATATAATTTTACTTATATATTTATATGGATAAGGCTACCATTATTGATATAAATAAATTGTATTGAAAGTCCAAACAAGAATATACTGGTCAGCAGAAATGATAATTTCTGGCAGGTGTCTAATGAGGTTCGATCTACTCCCAGGAAACACTTGATAACAGT
>NC_090738.1:76176202-76186202 GCF_036898095.1 Palaemon carinicauda
TTAATCTTGAAAGTACGTAGCCTTAATCACTCACGTTCAGATTTACTCAGGTTTGTACTGAAATACTTGGAATGTCAGTGAAGTGACTATCGTTTCAAACAACGTTGCAAGCGACAACGATTGATTGCCTCGTTACATTACATGGAGATTTTAACGTTAGCCATAAAAGGAGTTTGTCAAGAGAACAGTTATGCTTTTTATCTCCAGAGACCATTTGATACTCATTATTGATTTTTTTTTTTTTAATCGCCATGATCAGTAAACCTATATTTATCAGGGCCACCTATACTGGAAATGTTTGGTGTGAGCCATCAGACAAAAAGCTCCTACCGTAACCAATCTACACTAGCCCGCGTGATATATATATATATATATATATAAATATATATATATATATATATATATTTTAATATATGTATATATACATATAAAATATATATATATATATATATACAAGTATATATATGCATATATGTATAGTATATATATATATATATATATATTATGTAAATATATATATATATATATATATATACAAGTATATATATGCATATATGTATAGTATATATATATATATTATGTAAATATAAATATATATATATATATATATATGTATATATATATACATATATATGTATACATATATATATATATATATATGTTCATATATATGCATATATACTCTATATATATTTATATATATAGTATATATATATATATATATATATACATATATATATATAATGTATATATATATAAATATATATATATATATATATATGCATATATATGCTTATATACTGTATATATATATATATATATATCTATATATGTGTATATATATATACAAACATATATATATATATATTTATATATATATATATATATATATGTGGATATATATGTATATATATACATATATATATATATATATATACATACATATATATATATATATATATATAAAGGGAGAGAGAGAGAGAGAGAGAGAGAGAGAGAGAGAGTGAAGGAATAGGTAATGTATTGGAAATACCATTTGAATAATTCTGGATGTAGTTACCGTGATTTAACTATATAGTTCACATGATTTAGAACAATAAATAATAAATATCAAAGGCTATGCATATATATTTTGCATAAAAATACAGCTTTCAAGGTCTTTAAATTTCTTCAAGAATAATTATATCAATATAAGGTCAGTGGCATTCAGTTTCTTATATTCGTTTATTTCCAAATAAAAAGCTTTTTATGTTAATTTCAATGTAATATGAGTCATCCTAATACTTAGCACAACTACACTATGTAAAGCAAAGGTACTCCTTATATATATGAATATATATATATATATATATATATATATATATTATATATATATATACATATTACTTATTATTATTATTATTATTACTATCCAAGCTACAACCCTAGTTGGAAAAGCAAGATGCTATAAGCCCAGGGGCTCCAACAGGGAAAAATAGCTCAGTGAGAAAGGAAATAAGGAAATAAATAAATGAAGAGAACAAATTAACAATAAATCATTCTAAAAACAGTAACAACGTCAAAACAGACATGTCATAAATAAACTATTAACAGCATCAAAAACAAATATGTCATAAATAAACTATAAAAAAGACTCATGTCCGCCTGGTCAACAAAAAAGCATTTGCTCCAACTTTGAACTTTTGAAGTTCTACTGATTCAACCACCCGATTAGGAAGATCATTCCACAACTTGGTAACAGCTGGAATAAAAACTTCTAGAGTACTGCGTAGTATTGAGCCTCGTGATGGAGAAGGCCTGGCTATTAGAATTAACTGCCTGCCTAGTATTACGAACAGGATAGAATTGTCCAGGGAGATCTGAATGTAAAGGATGGTCAGAGTTATGAAAAATCTTATGAAACATGCATAATGAACTAATTGAACGACGGTGCCAGAGATTAATATCTAGATCAGGAATAAGAAATTTAATAGACCGTAAGTTTCTGTCCAACAAATTAAGATGAGAATCAGCAGCTGAAGACCAAACAGGAGAACAATACTCAAAACAAGGTAGAATGAAAGAATTAAAACACTTCTTCAGAATAGATTGATCACCGAAAATCTTGAAAGACTTTCTCAATAAGCCTATTTTTTGTGCAATTGAAGAAGACAGAGACCTTATATGTTTCTCAAAAGTAAATTTACTGTCGAGAAATCACACCTAAAATTTTGAAAGAGTCATACATATTTAAAGAAACATTATCAATACTGAGATCCGGATGTTGAGGAGCCACCGTCCTTGACCTACTTACAATCATACTTTGAGTTTTGTTAGGATTCAACTTCATACCCCATAATTTGCACCATGCACTAATTCTAGCTAAATCTCTATTAAGGGATTCACCAACCCTAGATCTACATTCAGGGGATGGAATTGATGCAAAGAGAGTAGCATCATCTGCATATGCAACAAGCTTGTTTTCTAGGCCAAACCACATGTCATGTGTATATAGTATGAAAAGTAATGGGCCAAGAACACTACCCTGTGGAACACCGGATATCACATTCCTATAATCACTATGGTGCCCATCAACAACAACTCTTTGAGATCTATTACTTAAAAAAATCAATAATAATGCTAAGAAACAACCCACCCCACTCCCAACTGTTTCAGTTTGAAAACAAGGGCCTCATGATTAACACGGTCAAAGGCAGCACTAAAATCAAGGCCAATCATACGAAACACTTCCCGACCACAATCAAGGGATTTCTGTACAGCATTGGAGATTGTAAGAAGGGCATCACATGCTCCAAGGCCTTTACGAAAACCAAATTGCAAACTAGGGAGTAGATGATTACCTTCAGCAAACCTATTAAGACGTTTTGCCAGAAGACGTTCAAAAACTTTAGATAAAATGGGAGTTATGGAAATTGGGCGGTAATCAGTGGGACTTGAGCTACCACAAACACATTTACATAGAGGAGTAACATTACCAATTCTCCAACTAGTGCTAAAGCTCCTCTTCTTGCTAACTTGCGCAAAATAAAAGATAACTTTGGAGCTAAGAAATCTGCTGTCTTTATAAAAAACAAAGGAAAAATACCATTTGGGTCTACACCTCCATAAGCATCAAGGTCCATCAACAGAGCTTTAATCTCACGAGATCGAAAAGCTAAACTAGTTAGTTTAGCCTCAGGAAAACAGGAATGAGGAAGTTCAAGTTTTTCATTACTCTGTTTACTGTCAAAAACATCAGCCAAAAGGGTTGCCTTTTCCTTTGGACAGTGAGTGACTGAGCCATCTGGTTTAAGTAAAGGAGGAACTGTTGCATCTACACCAAAGAGTGCAGATTTAAGGGTAGACCACCATTTATGTTCCTGAGTTGTACCAGAAAGTGTTTTCTTTTATGGTTAAATTGTACTCCTTTTCAGTTGAGGCATAAACTCTCTGAGCAAAAGCTCGAAGCTGAGTATAGTTGTTCCAGGTCAAATCTGATCTGTTCCCCTTCCAAAGATGATAAGCCTCCTGTTTCTCCAAATAAGCACGTCTACAATCATCATTGAACCACGGTTTGTCCTTCACTCGGTACCTTAGCACACGAGAAGGGATACGCCTATCAATTATGTTGACTAGATTCTCATTCAAAGGGACAACAGGATCTATACTATTATATAATTTGTGACCAATTCAAGCACAAAAGATCATGTAAAATCCCATTCCAGTCTGCTTGGGATTTCATATAAATTTTACAAGAATATGATATATCAGGGACAGGCTGCTCAGTCTTCACTAATAATGAAATCAAGGCATGATCAGATGTCCCGACTGGAGAACCAACCTTTCTAGTTATAACGCCAGGGGAGTCAGTGTATACGAGGTCCAAGCAATTACCAGACCTGTGAGTAGCTTCATTTATGATTTGCTCACAGCCTGATTCAGAGGCAAAGTCTAAAGCTCTTAAGCCATGGCGATCGGTAGGAGAGATAGAACTTAACCACTCCCCTATGGTGAGCATTAAAATCACCAACAAAGACAAAAGAAGCCTTTCTATCATCTTCTTGTATCTTAGCCATAATGGTAAGAAGACAATCGAAGATAGAATCATCTATGTCTGGATTCCGGTAGATCGAACACAAATAAAAGTTGTTATGCCTGCCACAAACTTTTATTACCTGAATCTCATGACATCCATATATATATATATATATATATACATATATACATATATATAAATATATATATATATAAAGTGTATATATAGACTGTATATATATATATATATATATAAAGTGTATATATAGAGTATATATATATATAAAGGTGTATATATAGAGTATATATATATATATATATATATGCATATATATATATATATGTATATACATATATATATAAAATATTTATACATATATATATACGTATATATATATATATATATATTTATATATATATATATATATATATATACACATATATATGTATATATATATCCATACATACATATATATATATATATATATACATATATATATATATATATATATATGAAAGAATCTTGGAAGTTTTAATATAATCAGTTGAAGCAATGGAAATTGGACAAATGCTCTTTAGGTGCAGTGCATAACTATATAAGGTGAAAATCCTCTGCCATTATCTACTGGATAATCAACAAAGCAGAAAATATTAGCACCGTGACTTTTTATTACCAACAATTTCAAAGATCTTTTATTTTGGATTCTAATTATAACATTCAATTGAAGTTACGTCACCCTACCAGAAAGCTGGCTCAGCACAAGTGACTTAATTAAATCTGCTATATTTCAAGAGAAGCTAAGAAAACATTTGACGACTGTAAACTGTAGCACAAGAAGCTCTTTAAAAAAAGAAAGAAAAAAAATCTGTTCGTAATGCTGCGTATAAAAGAAATGTTGCTGATCTTGTAAACACGTAATCGAGAGCAATTTTAGTGATTTTACGAAAGATTTTATTGAACAAATAATGTTATTTGCTTAACAGTACTTCGTAATATCAATAAAAAAAAAGTTTTTGTTCCACGTGTTTACAAGCTGAGCAACTTTTTGTTACAGGTAACGTTTGCAACATTTATCTGTTAAATACAGTGTTGGCAGGTATAATGTAGAGTTTCCCGTGAAGTGCACTGGAATCAATAAAGCTAATTGTTATATTATCTAAGAGCTAAATTATGCGACGCCTATTTTGACCGGATTGCTAAGAAATCATTATATGTATACAGTCTTGTTCAAGGCATTTGATTAAAAAGCCTGAAGCCGCTTAATATTATAAGCAAACTATAGGTTTTTGCTATTGGTATTGACGCAAGAGTAACGACTCCGTTGCTAAGAGATTTTTCCTTTTCCCTAACTAGCTTAGAATATTAATTTGAATAAAAAAAGTCGTCAAAAGTTGGATAAGAGAAAATATACGTCTGAACTCAACTTTATTTTAACGGAGTAGCACATGAAATATGAATAAAAAAAAAATCATTGAAGTAAATATACATCTATAAAATGAAGTCAAACAAGAATCTCACTTCAGAGAGAGGGGAAAGAAAGAGAAGAATATCATCAACTGAAGTGAATGAAAAAAAAGTAACTGAAAAAGAGAAGGAAATGGAAAAATATGCAAAAGAAACGACTCCCCTTAAATGGAAATGCATACCAATAAAAGGAATTTTGTTTTCAAAGAGATGGAAAGTTGTTGTCCCAGGATCTGACATTTCAGTCTTAAGCTTTATTAAGGAAAAAGTCTCTCTCTCTCTCTCTCTCTCTCTCTCTCTCTCTCTCTCTTGTAATAGCTCAAGAAATTTAACAATGACTTTTATATTCCCAATGAAATTCACATACTGAAAGTTGAAATATAGGTTGAAAAATATTTTACAGAAAAAAAATCGCGTTTGGCATGAAACCTTCTTTTTCATCGAGTAATGAAAATACACTTTTAATAAATGTTTCAAAAAATTTAGGAAAATGTTGTTATGTACATTTATTGATAAAAATAAATTTTCCAGGACTTCTAGCTTCGATTACCTACTGTATACTTGGTAAATTATTTGAAACTATTACTGATCAACTTTCATCTGTTATTTGTGATTTGGTTTACCATATTTTTTATAATTCACTATCATTTTATTATTAGTAAACTATAAGGAATTTGAACTAAACAAAATCATTATAATGTTAGTAAATATGTTTTAAACAATGTAACAGCTCCTCATCTTTGCTATGAAACTACAACAAAGAAAAATAACTCATTGATTTTAGAATTACTATGAGTAAAAAGTAAGTATAGGGTTATTATTGTATTGAATTTAATAATAATGTTTATATTATTTATTGTTTGTAGTTGTTAATTTTCAATATACATAAATGGCTGTTGAAAAAGTTTATACTAAATCAAAAACAAAACTTACAAGTAAAAGACTTCATACCACTAAACCATGGGTAAATAGTTACGAATTCATTAGCAAATATCTATAAAACCCAAGGAAAAATACAAACCCATCGTGTCCAATCTATGATGTAACTTAAATGAAAACCCCAATGGGATGTGGAAGCCATACTGGATTTGGAAACCAGATAACCCTCTTGTCTCTATCTGAAAAATAATTGAAAGTGGACATCGAATGTCAATTGGAGGTTCTATTGAAATTCACTGGCTGGTATTTCTCATCGAGGTTTTTACTTTGGTTTTATTAATTTGCATACCCCCCACCAATATCTCTCTCTCTCTCTCTCTCTCTCTCTCTCTCCTCTCTCTCTCTCTCTCTCTCATTATGATTGTTAGTTCAAAAGAAAGATTCCTTTGAAATAAAAGTAATGTGAACATATCCTCGTTTTTTGAAATAATGTCGATTCACAGATACTAAAATCAAAGGTCAATATTTACTTATATGACTATTCTGGGCCGGCTTGGAGAGGTATTATGGCTAAACTAATCTTATGGGTAAATTATATCATAATTATCTAACTATATGATCATAAAATATTGAAAGTTAGAAAATGAAATGTAGTAAAAAGTTTACTCGCCTGTTATCGTTGTTATAAGAATACGATCCAAAGTGTTCTTAACTTGAATAAATTCGAACTTCGTTATAATCAGAAGAACGTAAGGTTATTCCAAATTCCGTCACTATGTTTATAAAAGTTAAAACCCGGAAGAAATTTATTTGAGCCTTTTTCAATTATGAAACAAGGTGGTTTGAGAATCCTACCAAACTCCAGTATAAATATGTTATAATTTCAAATACCTCGGTAATGTGGTACTATAAAAATGTAAAAAAAAAGATTCTCCAACATAGCGTTCTTAGATACTTCCTCCTTTATTGTGCTAACTCTTCTCAGGCTCCCCAATCTATCCTTCCTATCTCAGCTGCAAATACAATGATGACTCAGTTGCTGCATTCCCACGGGACAGTCTTCCTGATAAGAATAACAGATAATCGACTAAAGGATTTCTCCTGTTGGTGCAAATAAATATACCTAAGTTCTCTATGGATTCTTAAGCTCTACTTTCACTTTTCTTATCACTTAGTTTTTTCAATGTATAAAAATAAATATCATAACAATTCAGAAAACTTAAACATAAATGAAATATATGAATAAAGAAATGATTTCATCATTCTAAAGTTATCATATGGAAATTTATATTAATGGTATACCAACATTTATACACATAAATGCAAAACATATTTGCATGGCCACCCACATATATATATATATATATATATATTATTTATATATATATAAATATATATATATATATATATATGTATATATATATATATATGTATATATATATATATATATGTATATGTCTATATATTTATATTCATATACATATATATATGCATATATATATATATATATATATATTTATATATATATATATATATATACAGTATATATATTTATTTATATATGCATGTATATATATATATATATATATACAGTATATATATTTATTTATATATGCATGTAATATATATATATATATATATATGTATATATATACTATATATATATATATACATAGAGAGAGAGAGAGAGAGAGAGAGAGAGAGAGAGAGAGGGAGGGAGGTGATTGTAAGAAGCAAAACTGATTGTATTGGAAAAAATCATCAACATCCTTTTACTTTATACGATAATACAGAGTTCAATTATATCATAACGAAAAGATTTGGTAATAAATAATTTTGAAAATAAGATCTAAAAAAAAAACGATAGATATTTACTATAAAGAGCCAAATCGTCGGCTTTTTAACAATAACACTATCAGTATATAAGTATTAACTCTGCACAGAAACAACCCCGATTTTTCTACCGTCCACTCAGACGAGATCAAAATATAACATTGATTCTGTTTCATTTTTCAGATGCAAAGTTTCAGAATAAGAAAAAAAAATCTTTTTGAATTTCTCTCTATCTTGGAACATGGAAATGTGCGAAATGACACTAGTAACTTAATTAAAAGAATATTTTTTGTAAAGATAATTCTAATGTAAGATTACGTATTGTTTATTATGATATTTTAATATACGTTAAAACTAGCAGGGTTTCATGATTAAGAAAGAGAACATTCTGGTGCCATAAATTGGAGAAAAGAATTATCTCCATTAGATATCCTAATTCTTTAATTCTCCATTCATGAATGATATATTAATGTTTCAAATGAATTTTACCTTCATTTCCTTCAGATGTGAGTAGTTTAAAATTCACAAGATCCACATACAGAACAACAACAATAGGTGACCATAGTAGGAAATCTGGGTTTTAGGGCCGGGAAAAACCAATAACTTTTATTTTGTACCAACAATAACGGTCAAAGTTTGAAAATATTTGATTCTTTAAGTTGATGTGATATTAAAGCATCATATAGTAATTACCAATGATCTGTATCACTTCCCTTATATGGTCTTTGCTCTACGGAGATTATTTCGATGATTATTTTGACTTTCAGATGAGCAAAAACCGCTATGGTGGCAACTGAGTTTTATGAACAATCAATTAAGAAAAATAGATTAAATTACAGTACTCTACCTATTCACCTAAGCTATGCGTATTACACTTCCCATACAGCAAATGTTAAGCTCCACATCAGGATTGAATTGAAGATTATTACTCAAAGTGGGTTGCTGCTCAATAACTAATAGCATATGGCTTCCATTTGCTGAATTTTGAGTAAAACGTTTTGTAACAGAATTAGTCAATAAAGCATAATTCGGACGTTCGCATTAACCACTTCAATTAAAACCGACTTTTTTTTGGAATTATGATGAAATTCTAAAATTGCTGTCTATCATAGAGATTAAAACCAAAGAACCAATCAGGTATTTAATATGAAAAATCCGTCTAATGTTCTAACACACAATGGTGCTCACATATCAGAATCCAAGCTTGTGCCCCATCGTTAGTTAGCAATAGATTTTTCAAATTGAAAAGATTTATTAATGAAAAAAACAAAAACGAATTTAATATTCTCCTTAAATCAAACTATAATAATATATTTCATTTAATCAAACATACATTAAAGAAAAAAACCACAAATAATCCTTAATCTAACAAATAATAGTTGACACTTCTGATGACTTGTTATTGTTATAAAATTTTGACTACAAGATACTTTTACTTCTAAACGTCTTATGAAAAATAATAGGAACAACATTCTTTTATCGGCCTGTGTACATTTGTGTTCAGGATTTATTTGTAATTCTAAAGAAAATTATTCAAAGGTAAATCATGTGCAATACAAAAAATGAAATGCAGCGTCAAGCACTTTTGAAGCGAGGAGGTCCTCCTATTAATATAAATTAGCCATTATGTAATGGAAAGGCATTTACTGATATTTCCTTTTCATACATTAGTGATACTATAAATCCCTTGATTCAAGAAAGCCTGATTTTTTAAAATTAGATTTTTGTCTTTACCAGTTTCTTAAAAAAAAAAAAAAAACTTATGAGATGCCAGAAAGCAATAAAAAACAGAGGAACACTCAGTAGAGC
>NC_090738.1:76196202-76198702 GCF_036898095.1 Palaemon carinicauda
ACTTTTTTGGAATACAGTTCCAAGATCTACTGCGGTAAAGAAACCACAAACATAGACGAATAAATATGTGAAATAATTTGATAAACTTGGTGTACATTAAAAACATTTATGAGAATAATTATAATTGAAATAAAGTTTCTAGAAATAAATCGCTAGAAATCAATGTTTTTAAGTAAAAAAAAAAAGGAATGTATTGAAACTATGTTAAATTTTTTCATATGCTTATTGATAGTGCAGGAAATTTTCTATGTTTTGCTTTACAAACTTAATATTAAAAAATGCTATAATAATGTAAGACAGTAGTCTGTTACTAGGTATACCTCAACAATAATTCTAGATATGAATTTTTTTATGAAGTTTTTGATATTGGTTAAGAGCGTTCAACATTATATGAAGCATATGCATTTAACATCAGGATCTGCAGTGACTATTAAAACTTGTACCCAACAGTGAATGCTAGCTTATTTCATATAGTATACCTAAGTAAATTGGCACTATATATTGTTATGTTACATATAAGTACTGATATACTGTATATGTAATTATATGTTAATGGTAATAAGGTTGTGTGTATAATTATATATATATATATATATATAAATATATATATATATATATATATATATGGGTGTGGTACTGTTATAAACACACATTGGTGTTCTATCTCATGTCTCATCAATGTGATATAGATTTGTTGGACTTGTAGGTTACTTCTTCTGAATAAGTCTAGTTAAGTTAACTTTAAAACGGTTTATTAGTAGCTCCATCACAGGAGTATGGATGGTTTGGTCAGATGACCATTCCGTATGACAATTGAAAATAGAACTGACAAAAATATAAGTTTTGGTGATAACGTCGTATGAGTTATATCAGCATTTATTACAAATATGATTACACAAGATTATTATCAGAAACCATTTGGTTCCGTGCAAAGATCAAATAAGTCAACAGTTTCTCACGGGATGCTTGTGTTGTGTTAACTCTTCATACAAAATGTTACCTTATCAATGATTTAGCTTAGTCTTGACTTTCGCATCCTGTTATGACTTGACGTTCACACACTCCTAACTTCTCCAATGATCCCTTGGGTCATGGGTTTATTATGTATATATTACATATATACATATATTTTAATCTTCCTAAAAAACATGTATATATAAGTCCATGTATGTGTCTGTATATTTATACCAGTATGTGTACACTTATGCATATGTCTATGTATATATTTATGCATCTGTCTGTATATGAATGCCTGTATGTATATACGTGTGTATATGTTTAATGATATATTTATATATAGATATGTTTTATATATACCTTTAAATTTACTTATATATTTATATGGAAAAGGCTACCATTATTTATATAAATAAATTTTATTGAAAGTCAAATCAAGAATTTACTAGTCGCCAGAAAGGATCATTTCTGGCAGACGTCTAATGAGGTTTGATCTATGCCCAGGAAACACTTGATAACAGTGCAGGTAGCTGGTATGGGAGCGCCTTTGCTCTATAAGTCTCTACTGTATATGTATGTTCGTACGTTTACTGTACCTATGAAATGTAAAGAAACGTCGTTCAATAAATCAGTCCTCTGAAATCACGTACAATAACATGCTTTCACACAGAGAGAGAGAGAGAGAGAGAGAGAGAGAGAGAGAGAGAGAGAATGTATTGCTAACAAACATGTGTATTCGATCTATCGTTATTTTATACATAGAATAATCTTGGTTTTTCAGTTGAATGTGTAAAAACTTGCTCTCAGAGAGAGAGAGAGAGAGAGAGAGAGAGAGAGAGAGAGAGAGAGAGAAAGAAAGAGATAGAGAGAAGTACAAAGAAAATTAAAAATGAAAACTTGGTTAAGGTTTCTTAAAGAAAACACAGTTTTGCTTTATTCAAGTTTCCATTCGTATCTTCTATGTCTATAATAAATAACCCTATGATGGCAAGTATAAATACATGACATACTATAGTAACAACATTCCAATATTCACCAAGCAAAAAAAGTAAAACTATACAATATATATATAGATATATATATATATATATATATACATATATATATATATATATATATACATACATATATATATATATATATATATATATTCAGGAACATGGCAAAAAAACAATTTCTTCTCCTTTCCTAGGGGTCTTGCCTTGAGGTCCTATATTAACAGATAAAAAAACTCATAAACCATAGACGTTCTCAGTAACTACAAAGAATTAAGAGATGTTCTTTGGCTTGATTGAAAGGTCTTGTGGTCCCGCAACGTATACGGGGTCTAGTGATGGTTGTACCCCTCCTTATAAGGGACAGGAAAAGTAAATTACGGGGTATGCATACCTCACCAACCACATGGAGTTAAGAGGTATTTTTGAACTTGTTAGGAAGGTCTCGAGGTCATGAGTAGGGTACAAGGTATAAAGTAAAAAACAAACACATAAGGGGTATGCATATCTCCTGAACTAGGAGGAATAATGAGATATTCTTGGTTTTG
>NC_090738.1:76201202-76203702 GCF_036898095.1 Palaemon carinicauda
TAAGCAGGTTTTAGACGATCAATGGAGACCCAATCTTCTTTGCCCCGAATGTTTAGGAGGAATGCTTTCGGACTGCGTGGGATCACAAGGAAAGGGCCCGTGTAAGGGGGCGTTAGTGGTGGCTTGCTGGTGTCGTTGCTCAGGAAGACGTGCGTTGCAGAGTGCATGTCCGTTGGTATGTGATGCTTTGTTGGGGGCTTGTAAGTCTGGCGTCACGGAGTAAATTTTCCCACAACGTGACGTATGCGCTGGAGATCGTCGGAGGAGGTTGTAGAAGGAAAAAATTCGGCAGGGACGACCAACGGGTCGCCATACACCATTTCAGCTGCCGAGACGTCGAGGGCGTCTTTAGGAGTGGTCCTTAGTCCCAGGAGGACCCAGGGAAGCTGAGTAAACCAGTTGCAATCCTTGCAGCGGGACATCAAAGCTGCTTTGAGGGTGCGATGAAAACGTTCAACCATTCCATTGGCAGCGGGGTTGTAGGCCGTTGTCTGATGTAGGGTGATGCCCAGGAGATTCGCTAATGACGTCCACAATTGAGAGGTGAAAGTGGTTCTTCTCTCAGAAGTAATATGCTAAGGGATACCGAATCTTGAAATCCATCCAGAGAGTAAGGCGGATGTACATGAGGCGGACCTTGCAGTTTCCATGGGAATGGCTTCAGGCCAACGAGTGGAGCGGTCGATGACGGTAAACAGGTAACGATATCCTTGTGATGTGTGTAGGGGGCCTACAACGTCGACGTGAATGTGTGCGAAACGACGCTGAGGTTGAGGAAAGGTGCCCACTCCTGAATCCGTGTGTCGATGTACTTTGGAAGTTTGGCAAGAAGTACAGGCGCGAACCCAATCCTTAGCATCCTTAGAAATGCCGTGCCAAATGAACTTTGCCTTCAGCAGCTGTGCAGTAGAACGGCACGAGGGATGTGAAAGGCCGTGAATTAAATCAAACACCTGTCGGCGCATGGGAGCAGGAGTCCAAGGTCGCGGTCTACCAGTACTGACGTCACAGAGGAGGGTCGTGTTGGAGTCTTCGAGGGGAAAGTCTTCCCAACGGAGGGACGTGCAGGATGTCCTACAAGCATGATACTCTGGATCCTGTCGTTGGGCTTCAGCCAGGGCGTTGTAATCCAATCCCAGTTGAACGGCAACCAAAATGTTTCTTGACAGGGCATCGGCAACGTGATTCATTTTCCCAGGGACTTATTGGGGGGTGCAATTGTATTCAGCCACGGCGGAGAGATGTCGGCGTTGATGGGCGGACCAGACGTCAGACGGTCGAGTGAAGGCGTGCACCAGAGGCATGTGGTCTGTGCGAATGACGAAGGGCGTACCTTCTAAGAAATGGCGAAAGTGACGGACAGCCAAGTGCATCGCCAGCAATTCTCGATCGAAGGTAGAATAACCCGATTCTGCCTTGGACAGTTTTCTGCTGAAGAAGGCCAATGGGCGGGGCGAGCCTTTGACCACCTGCTCGAGTACTGCACCAATAGCGACGTCGCTGGCATCGGTGGAGAGAAGGAGGGGGGCGTGTGGGATAGGAAAAGTGAGAGCCGCAGCAGTTGATAGGGCCTTCTTTGCATTGCAGAAGGTTGCTTCTTGAGGGGGATCCCACTTCAGGTCCTTTGGCTTGCCCTTGAGGGAGGCGTAGAGGAGAGCAAGAGTGGCGGCAATGGCTGGCAAAAAACGGTGATAATGGTTGATCATGCCCAAGAATTCCTGCAGAGCTTTGACGGTTGAGGGCGCGGAGAAATTCTGAACGGCTGCTACCTTCTCAGGGAGGGGATGGACTCCTTCAGGAGTGATACGGTGCCCTAAGAACGACACTTCGTTGGCGCCAAAGGTACACTTGTCGTACCGGACTACAAGGCTGTTTTGTTGCAGGCGGTCGATCACGATGCGCAGGTGACGGAGGTGTTCCTCTTTTGAGGAGTAAAACACAAGTATGTCGTCCACATAACATACACAGAAAGGGAGGTCCCCAAGATGCTATCCATGAGACGTTGAAACGTTGCCCCAGCATTACGAAGGCCAAAACAGGAGTAATTGAAGGTGTATGTACCAAACGGAGTGGTGATGGCGGTCTTGGGGATGTATTCTGGGTTCATAGGCACCTGATAATACCCCTTCAGAGTCGAGCGTAGAGAAAACCTTCGCTTTGTGCAGGTAGGAGGTCACGTTGGCAATGTTTGGGAGGGGGTAGTGATCCGGTTCTGTTTGCAATGTTCAGGCGCCTCTAATCCCCGCACAGACAGAGGGAGCCGTCTTTCTTCAGAATGATGTGTAAGGGTGACGACCATGGGCTGGAGGCCTTTTTGGCAAAGGCCCATTTCCTCCTTTTTGGCGAACATCTGTTTGGCGGCTGCCAATCGCTCCGGTGCCAGACGTGAGAATTTTGCGAAGACTGGGGGTCCCGTCACTTGATATGGTGATAAATACCGTGCTTGGCAGGAACCGTAGGCGTTTGGCGAAGTTCGGGTACGACGTGAGGAGGTGGGCGT
>NC_090738.1:76216202-76218702 GCF_036898095.1 Palaemon carinicauda
GTTGTTAAATACACGGCAGTTGTGTTGGCCAAAGGCGGAGTGGGCTGCCCTGATCCTGTTCTCCACGTCCTTTTTGCTTGTGGGGGCTGATGTTATGATGCTCCCTAGGTAGGAGAACTGGTCCACCTGTTCTAACGGTTGGTCATTCACTAAGGTATTGAAGTTGGGGAGCATCAGTCCTGGTGGATGTTGGACGAGGGTCTTGGTTTTGTCTGTGTTGACTTGCATCCCAAAACGTTCGTAGGCAGAGTTGTATGCATCAGCTAACGACTGCAGGTCCTCTGCCGTCTGACCTGGGGTGGCATTGTCGTCAGCATACTGCAGTTCTCGCACTGCACACAAGGTGGTCTTGGTTCTGGCACGGAGTCTAGCGAGTTTGAAAGCGCCTCCATCCATGCGGAAACGTAGGTCGACTGAGGGTGTGGTCTGGGGGAATCTCGTTGAGCATTGCTGTGGTGTATAGTGAGAAACACGTTGGGGCCAGAACACAGCCGCGCTTCAGGCCGCCGTTGATGGGGAATGGGTCTGAAAGAGAGTTCTAGTGGCAGACTCTCCCAACCATTCCGTCATGGAGGGCACGCACCAGCTTGACAAAGTCGGGTGGGCAGCCATATCTTTTGAGGACAGCCCACATGGCAGGTCGAGGTACTTTGTCGAAGGCCTTTTTCAAATCCCAGAAGATGAACATTATGGGCTGTTGTTGTTCGAGGCTCTTCTCTTGTAGGTGTCGCGCACAGAAGATCATGTCTATGGCCCCGCGGGAAGGTCGAAAGCCGCACTGGGACTCTAGCAGGACGTCTTCTGCGAGAATAAGGAGGCGGGTCAAGGAGAATCCGAGCGAAAATCTTACTCGTGATACTTAGTAATTATATTCCTCGGTAGTTGTTACAGTTCTCCCTGTCTCCCTTCTTGAAGATGGTAATGATGTTTGCATCGCGGAAGTCACTGGTGGGGGGGGGGGTCTTGGTCTCCCATATTTTCAGTATAAGGAGCATCAAACGGTTCCTCAAGCTGGGGCCACCGTGAGTGAGGAGCTCCAACGGGATGTTGTCTGGCCCTGGGGCTTTGCCGGGCTTCATGCGCTGCAGGGCCTTGTTGAAGTCATGGATGGAGGGTGGTAGTGCCATCCAGTGACGGACGGGATGCTGCGGGGTCATTCGCAAGAGATCGTGTGGGGTGTCTGCTTGGTCATTGAGGAGGTTCTCAAAGTGAGACCTCCACCTGGCCAGGATGCCCTCGCTGTCGGTGATGGTCGTGGCCCCATCCGCGTCCTTCAGGCTGCCACTGATGACCGTGTGGGCCTGAATATTTCCTTTGTTGCTGTATAGAAACTGCGCAGGTCACGTTGGTCAGCGAAACTCTGTATTTCTGCAGCTTTTCTTTGCCACCAGGTGTTCTGGGCTTCACGGATCCCTCTTTGGCAACCAGCTTCAGCCACCTTGTGAGCACATTTGTTAGCTGCTGTTGGTTGGTTTTCCAAAGTCAGGCGTGCTTGTCGTTTGGTTTCAATGAGAAGAGAGATGGTAGCATCGTTCTCATCAAACCAATCCTGCCGTTTCTTGGTGGTGTAGCCTAGTGTTTCCTCCGCGGCACGGACCATGGCTTTTCTGAGGGTGGTCCAGTGGTGCTCAACAATGGCCTGACCCACGGGGTCTGTGAGGTATTGTTCGCAGGCCTCCTTGTAGTTCTATGCCACCTGTGGGTTGCGGAGCTTACTACAATCAAAGCGTTGGTGTGGTACGCTGGCAGGTGCCCTTCTGGGTAGTCGTAGGGTCGTCACGGAGAGTCGGGAGATGAGGAGTCTGTGGTTCGTCCAGCAGTTGTCCGATCCGGGCATGGATCGGATGATGCGGACTTCTCCTCGGTCTCTGGCTCTGGTCAGGACGTAGTCCAGGGTGTGCCAGTGTTTAGACCGTGGGTGTCTCCATGTGGTCTTTTGTCGCTTTGGTAACTGGAAGATGGTGTTGGTTACCACAAGTTGGTGTTCTGCACAGAGACCCAGTAGGAGTTGGCCATTGGCGTTACAATTTCCAATGCCATGGCGGCCGATGATTCCCTCCCACAGGCGATGGTCTTTGCCTACTCGGGCATTAAAGTCGCCAAGCACAACGAGCTTGTCATTGGTGGGCACTGCCTGGATGGTGCGGTCGAGCTGGGTGTAGAAGGCAGCTTTGATATCATCGGTTTAGGTCATAGTCGGGGCGTAGACAGAGATCAGGGTGAGGTGTCTGTCCCGCGTGATGGGGATGCAGACAGTCAGCAGGCGCTCACTGATGGCCTTGGGAGCGAGGTTGTGCTGCTGCACTAGCTGGGAACGGATGGCGAAGCCGACACCGTGGATACGAGGCTCCTCTAGGGCCTTGCCTTTCCAGAAGATGGTGTAGCCTGTTCCAGCTTCCATGATGTTGCCCTCTTCGGGTAGTCTGGTCTCGCTAAGAGCCGCCACATCAACATTGAAGCGGGGTAGCTCCTTGCAGACGAGGGCTGTACGTCGTTCTGG
>NC_090738.1:76228702-76231775 GCF_036898095.1 Palaemon carinicauda
TTTACATATATATATATATATATATATATACATATATATATATATATATGTATATATATATATATATATATATATATATTTTACCCAAAAACCGATAAATCGGTTGGAACTTTTGACCGGGGAAACGTCTGTCTATATCCGAACGTAACTTGACAACAAAACGTTTACCCGATTGAGCGGTTTAAAGAATTGATATAAAAATTTTAACCGGGTGTCGCCGGTCGCTTGCTTTTGACATTACCCATAGTCATAAAACAAAAAAATTCTGGGTAACATACCTACAAGTATAACGTTAAATAATAAAATAGCATACACGCCAACCTTTGATCACAGCACTGGCAGCATTTTTGCTTGTTCCCAGGTCGCGCTTGCCAGCGCTGTGATCAAAGGTTGGCGTGTATGCTATTTTATTATTTAACGTTATAGTTGTAGGTACGTTACCCAGAATTTTTTTGTTTTATGACTATGGGTAATGTCAAAAGCAAGCGACCGGCGACACCCGGTTAAAATTTTTATATCAATTCTTTAAACCGCTCAATCGGGTAAACATTTTGTTGTCAAATTATGTTCGGATATAGACAGACGTTTCCCCGGTCAAAAGTTCCAACCGATTTATCGGTTTTTGGGTAAAATATCACTCTTTTTTTACGCAAGCGTATTGATTAACTAGTTTATAGTCATATCTTCAAAATGTAAGGTCAAACATGTCTATAACTTATTATTCAGAAGCTGAGAAATAAACATTGAAAGCTCGCTTAAAGATGTCAGTTTGATGCCTTTTGAAACTTAAGTACGTGACTACAGCCTTCGTGATTACCGCAAAACATTCACACATAGCCTGATACACAATTTAAAACAAAATCTACAAAACCTGAGGTCGAACAGCTATCTAGCTCATTCAGAAGCTAAGATTATAGAGTTGAAACTTTGCTGAAAAGCGTCTATCCATGACTCTATATCGAACACCTGAAAGTTGAGGTCTTTTTTGCTATTTTTTTGCATATTTCTGACGTCATATTTCACGAACCTTATAAGATAGGGACTTGAAACTTTTAGGATCGTCAAGTTAAATTGAATAGAACTAAAGCCTACAGTTTCAAGCTTATACTATGTCCGGAAAGCACTTTTCTGAAAACCCGGTATTTCTGGTTTACGTAATCGTATATAACAACACCGGCAGCATTTTTGCTTGTTCCCCGGTCGCGCTTGCCAGCGCTGTGATATATATACACATATATATATATATATATATATATGAATATAAATATATATACATGGATATGAATATACTATATACATGAATATATATATATATATATATATAAATATATATATATATATATATATATATGTATATATACACACACACATATATATATATATATATATATAAATATATATATATATATATGTATATAGTATATTCATATATATGTATATTTATTTATATTCATATATATATAAATATATATATATATATATATATGTATGTATATTTATATATATGTATGTATACATATACACACACATATATATATATATATATATATACATATATATATATACATATATATATATATATATATATATTTAAATACATATATATATATATATATATGTATATATATATATATATAATAATAAATTTTGCACATTTTTACGTGTTTTTCATATTCAAATAAGCCATATATATTTTTGATACATTAATGTCTGGATTCTCTTAACGACCTCGGGATCAGAGCCCCAGGCGAAATCACACAAAGACAAGAGCTTGGCTCCGGCCGGGAATCGAACCCTGGTCGGCAAGCTTGTACAGACAGTGACTAACCCACTTGGCCACGAAGAAAGATAAAAGTCAATGACAATTCTTCTGTACTTATACCTGTCGAATTCAGGTATTTTGTACTTAGAATTGAAATCAACCCATCTTCACCATCGTAGCTAATTGGTAGTTTGTTACTTGGCATTCAATTAATGATAAATTTTGCACATTTTTACGTGTTTTTCATATTCAAATAAGCCATATATATTTTTGATACATTAATGTCTGGATTCTCTTAACGACCTCGGGATCAGAGCCCCAGGCGAAATCACACAAAGACAAGAGCTTGGCTCCGGCCGGGAATCGAACCCTGGTCGGCAAGCTTGTACAGACAGTGACTAACCCACTTGGCCACGAAGAAAGATAAAAGTCAATGACAATTCTTCTGTACTTATACCTGTCGAATTCAGGTATTTTGTACTTAGAATTGAAATCAACCCATCTTCACCATCGTAGCTAATTGGTAGTTTGTTACTTGGCATTCAATTAATGATAAATTTTGCACATTTTTACGTGTTTTTCATATTCAAATAAGCCATATATATTTTTGATACATTAATGTCTGGATTCTCTTAACGACCTCGGGATCAGAGCCCCAAGCGAAATCACACAAAGACAAGAGCTTGGCTCCGGCCGGGAATCGAACCCTGGTCGGCAAGCTTGTACAGACAGTGACTAACCCACTTGGCCACGAAGAAAGATAAAAGTCAATGACAATTCTTCTGTACTTATACCTGTCGAATTCAGGTATTTTGTACTTAGAATTGAAATCAACCCATCTTCACCATCGTAGCTAATTGGTAGTTTGTTACTTGGCATTCAATTAATGATAAATTTTGCACATTTTTACGTGTTTTTCATATT
The DNA here is from genome assembly GCF_036898095.1 of Palaemon carinicauda. Classification (NCBI taxonomy): domain Eukaryota; kingdom Metazoa; phylum Arthropoda; class Malacostraca; order Decapoda; family Palaemonidae; genus Palaemon; species Palaemon carinicauda. The sequence goes on from NC_090738.1 coordinate 76,231,389, forward strand.
CAAATAAGCCATATATATTTTTGATACATTAATGTCTGGATTCTCTTAACGACCTCGGGATCAGAGCCCCAGGCGAAATCACACAAAGACAAGAGCTTGGCTCCGGCCGGGAATCGAACCCTGGTCGGCAAGCTTGTACAGACAGTGACTAACCCACTTGGCCACGAAGAAAGATAAAAGTCAATGACAATTCTTCTGTACTTATACCTGTCGAATTCAGGTATTTTGTACTTAGAATTGAAATCAACCCATCTTCACCATCGTAGCTAATTGGTAGTTTGTTACTTGGCATTCAATTAATGATAAATTTTGCACATTTTTACGTGTTTTTCATATTCAAATAAGCCATATATATTTTTGATACATTAATGTCTGGATTCTCTTAAC
>NC_090738.1:76234775-76237275 GCF_036898095.1 Palaemon carinicauda
CAAAATAACTTAGATTTGCTATTCATAAACTTCTTTTGTAGTTTTTCTTTGTTTCCTTTCCTCACTTGGCTATTTTCCCTATTGGGGCCTTGGGCTTATAGCATCATGCTTTTAACTAGGGTTGTAGCTTAGCAAGTAATAATAATAATAATAATAATAATATAATAATAATAATAAATAATAATAATAATAATAATTTAATAATAATAATAATGATAATAATAATCGTTTTATATGACTTGGTGATCGACTATTTTGCAAAATACTTTATATGGTCAAGTTATGAGAGAAAATGTATATAGCAAACACTCTTTAACTGATTTTAATGATAAATGGGCTCTACTGAATAAGAATGACTTTAGAACTCTGACTGGAGATATAAATTTTTGATAAGAATTCACGCAATGGCTCTCAACGATTTACACACACACACACACACACACACACACATATATATATATATATATATATATATATATATATATATATATATATATATATATATATATATATATTCATATAAATATATATTATATATATATTATATATATATATATATATATATATATATATATATATATATATATATGTGTGTGTGTATATATATATAATATATATATATATATATATATATATATATATATATATATATATATATATATGTATACATATATATATATATATATATATATATATATATATATATATATATATATATATATAAATATATGTAAATATATATATATATATATATATATATATATATATATATATATATATATATATATATATATATATATATATATATATATATATATATATATATATATATACATGAGTGTCTGAGAGAGAGAGAGAGAGAGAGAGAGAGAGAGAGAGAGAGAGAGAGAGAGAGAGAGTGTGTATGTATGTGTGTTAGCACGTGTGTGTGTACATTACTTGGCATAATTTCCTATTAAACATATGATTCACGTGTTGCTAAGTTCAGAAATAATTTCCAATCTATTAGAACCAATTCATCATCAATATCATATAAACATTTAGAGATTGTAATATACTTGCATTATTTCATTTTTGAAAATGAGAGCTATATAGTAATATACTCTCTATTATAAATGAAGAAAAGCTTAAACCTTCAACATTGCTATAGAAAAGTTCATAACAAGAGGTTTAAAAAAATAAACCACCCATTAAAACTGAAAAATAGTTTGGAAGCAGTGATTATATATTCTATTATAAATCAGTAAAAACTATATAAAAGAGAGATTATATATATATATATATAACGGATTTTGAGCGAAGCAAAAAATCTACTTTTGGGTGAGATGGCCATGTCGTCCTGATGGAAGTTCCTATAGGGTAGCTTCCTAGGGTATATTACAACTACGGCGATATTCCCAGAGAATTTACCTTAAGGTACCCAGAATTCTAACTCCTAGAGCGAATATCCCTAATGAAAGGGATATCGCGACATATCAGAGGACGTATTCTTGACACGCCACATGGCAATCTGCACCCCAAACAGAGATAACACATCGAGGGGTCAATTGGCAAGAAACGAAAACGGGAAAGAAAAAGGGCGAGCCGCTCCCAAGGCTCCCTCTTCTCTAGTTTTGTAAGCGTGCCTGGCGCCAATCCTGGCACCATCTGCATTCCTTGTAGCGTACACGAGGTGCTACAGACACTGTATGTAGGGAGGGGGTCCTACAGCCCTTTCATAGAAAGGGAAGGGCGGGTCCATCAGGACGACATGGCCATCTCAACCAAAAATTGATTTTTCGCTTCGCTCAAAATCCGTTTTTTTGGGCTCAAGTCATGTCGTCCTGATGGAATTATACCAGAGCATTACTGTATCTGTGGATTCTCAGAACGTGCCGTACTTCCTGGAGGTAATTTTTCCCGGTCGACTAGACCTAGAGACCTAAGATGTTACCGTTATACATCTTTTCAACTAACCATAAACCATGTTAGCGCTTCCTGCCCCCTAAAGGGGAGGGTCCTACTAGACTCTGAAAAAGTCTCAAAGAGTACATATACCTATGTATGAATACCAGGCAAGCAAATATAGTGGTCTCACCATCTATTAAGTAAAGCATAGTTTTTAAAGAACCACTGCGTCAATATGAAATATCGACCAGTTCTCGGCACAATACTTGTATTGGACAAAGGTTTATATCCGCATATGAGGAACTTGTAAAAACCGCCACCGTCCCCTTCTGGACGGAGTCCTCCCGTTAAGGGAAAGCATAAACCAATGCAACATATCTTGCATAAAGGAACAATTCTATTAGATTTATCCCAGATAAAGTACATAGAATGAATGCTCAATTATACCAATAAATTGACACAGGTGAAGGAGACGCAAGGTTCTCAAGAACAAGTTTATTGACAAACAATAAATAGACAGGTTAACAACAATTATATATATACATATATATATATATATATATATATATATATATATATATATATATATATATATATATATATATATATATAT
>NC_090738.1:76247275-76252275 GCF_036898095.1 Palaemon carinicauda
GTCCCTTAGCTGTCCCTATTTTATTGGCTTTCTAATACACGTTTTTTTTTCTCTTTTCATGACAACTTCTTTTGTAACTTGTTTGGTTCATAGTGCAACTTGTGGCTATTACCTCCAGTTGCAAATGGTATGCCTCACCTAACAATGAACTATATGGAAAATATTGTGTCAAATCGAATTAAATTTCCTATCATCTGAGCTTTTAAGACTAAAAAAACCTATATAGGAAGATGGTAGAAATCGGAGGTAATCTTAAATACGTCATACTGTTCATATATATCATACAGTAGATTAATTTTGCGTGTCTGTAATTCGATAGAATTTTCCCGACGATTACTATTAAATCAGCGCTGCACGTTGCAAAAAAAAAAAAAAAGAAAAAAAAAAGTAGTTTAGGTATTTTAGGAAATATTCTATCTGAAACTATATGCAAAATTTAGTTTGTTCTTCATGTTAACATTCTATGTTTACATGATTGTTTGGTCTCACCCTTGAACTCATAATCTGTAGGTATCTAGTGTATACGTATATACATTTATAAAAAGGAATGTATAGTACATTCTTAGATGCCTCTTCACAGCTACACACACAATAGTTCACGATCGAAAAAAAATGTTGTAGCTGCTTTTTCCAGATAATATCTATATTCCGTGAAATCAATGGATATGGCTCAATAATAAAAACTCTTACTTAGTAAAGATGTTTATACAATATTTCTGGATTTGAAAAGCTCCATTTTTTTTTCATTTAATTGCTGTAATATGATTAAAATTAAAAATTATACTTTCATATATGATCATAAATATGTCATCTCTCTACATGATGAATATTAATTCAACTGCCAAAATATACTAGAATGTACATGTATTGTCTGTAAGTATAAATATATGTATGTATGTATGTATATATATATATATATATATATACATATATATATATATATATATATATATGTATGTATATCCATATATATATATATATATATATATATAATGGGTGGCTCTAACTAATACATCAAGTTGTATGAACATTAAAGTCAATACGAAAAAGTCGAATTACGATGAATAACTAAGGATCTGATTAAAAATATGACATTATATGTCTATCATTTGTCTCTGAATATAGATTAAATTAAATTTTATATATATTTTTTTTACAGATTTCAACTCTCGAATTCATAAAAAATATTCTTTTTTTTTTTTTTTTTTTGGGGGGTGAAGACTTTGATTCCTCAATCTATGCAAAATATCTACCAGTGATTCTGTGATCTACAGAAGTGGAAATCTTATAAAATTCCAACATTTCCAAATGTTAAAAGTTCAAATGCAAATTCAGGAATTCTGTTCAAATTGGCCCGATGTATATGAATGATCAGAAGGAATTTGAATCGGTAATAGCACTGGAGACCAATAATCTTTTCTCGTTACCTCAAATAGAGGATGCCTCTTAAATGACGATTGAACGACATGGAAAAAGAAAGAGAGAGAGAGAGAGAGAGAGAGAGAGAGAGAGAGAGAGAGAGAGCGTAGTAATACGCAAATATGCCAATAGAAATTGCACTATAATAAAAAAAATATATATGCAGATGAGGATAATTCTTGAGCTAGGTATATCCATATTCATAATACAAAACAAACATATATATATATATATATATATTTATATATATATATATATATATATATATAAGAAAAAGAATATATATATATATATATATATATATGTATATATATATATATATATATATGAATATATATATATAAATATACATATACATATATATATATATATATATATATTCATATATATATATATATATATATACATATATATATATATATATAAATATATATATATACATATATATACATATATATATATATATATATATATGACTAAATCCTTAGATGATTTGTCGGCTATATATTTCAAAGGATAGTCAGTGCCTCGTGATGCTCAATGCCATTTCTAGTGAGATCAACTGCCAGGCATCGGGAGTAATTACCAAAGAGACAGTTTTTCTATCGCCTTAAGCCCCATCAGTTACCCTTGCTGCCAGTGACTTCATCGAGATTTGGGAGTAGGGGGCGGGGGGGGGGGAGGGGATTTCTTCCGCACCCAAAGCTCTAAATACTCCACAAAGTTATTCATGCTGTTGACAAACATGGATTGCTAAGATATACCACCTAGCATGGTGAAATTGGAGAGATTAGTTTAACGAAAGTTCAGATACACTGTAAAAAGTTCAAGGCACAGAAAGGGTATAACGATTGAGCTGTGGTTTAAATACATGTAAAACACCCTAAGGCTCAAATATACCCCTCAACACCAGGAGCCAGGGTATTTTTTGTGAATAATATACCCTCTATTGTACTTTGTCTTAAAATGGGCTTGGTAAGTTTGTGTGATCATGTCATGAAATGAACTTTTACTCTGTATTAAATCACCATATTGTTACACTGATAGTGTAATGCACCAAAAAAGTTACGAACAACATATTGGTTTTGAGTTATGGATAGTTTTGAAGCAAGTTCCTACAAAATGCGGTACTTGGCAATTTTTATTGTTGCCATCTCGAGATTCTTCGAGACCCCGGGAATTTGGCGGGAAATTTCAGTGGCGTCTGGACTCTCGTCTGCTCTGCAGTGAAGATGAATTGCTCCAATTAACGTCATCGGGATTATAATATCTACACTGCATTTCACCTGTTAACTGCTAACCAAGGTAAGAACACTAACTGTCGATCTATGCAAGCATAGACAGTGGTCCCCAACATGTATATATACCGCCAACTCTGACTTGAAAGAAAAACGCCGGTAGATGCTTATAAAAAGGCGGCGGTTTACCAAACAAATACGCGGCTATGTACGTCTCTGTTGCATGTCATAACTATGGTGAAGAGAACCACAACTATTCGAGAATGACACTTACATTATTTTATTTCGTTTTGACAATGATTCTAAATAGCATATACCTACGTGGGTGGTTTGCACTGAAAGATGGTTAAAACAGAGACGAAGCCTTTTGACATACTACTTAGTAGACTTTAGTAACTTTTTTAGTTATAATAATTCAATTAATCTTATATATATATATATATATATATATATATGTATATATATATATATATATATATATGAAATTGCTCTTTGTCAACTCATGTACAGCTTTCTCTCGGATAGCCGTTATTAATGTGACGTCACTAGGCACGACAACTGAGACAAGTCCTCCCTCTCTCGCCAGGCGAATTCTTTCTCCCCTCTGTCTCTCGCTGACTGCTTTCCAAAATCTCATTTAATTTTACTGTTATTATTATTATTATTATTATTATTATTATTATTATTATTATTATTATTATTATTATTATTATTATTTTGATATCAATATAAAATGATAATAATGATATTGCTATGACTATTATTATTCCTTTACTCTTTTTACTATTATTACTATTATTATAATTATACTCCTTATATTATTATTATATTGTTTTCATTATTATGGTTTTTGCATTGACTCTGGTATTTATGTGACCTATAACACTTTTTACCATAATTTTACGTATGATAAAATGTAGTATGTATGTTTCTTATTATCTGAAATGCTGCCTTGAATAAATTTTAGGTTACTCATCCCCATTATTTCTGCAGTATTTTAAAAGTCAAAACTACCATACTTAACATTATTTCCTACTTCAACGTTACGAATAAAAATTGTCAGACATCATCATTAGTTTTGCATTCAGGCTGTGATAGTCTAAAAAATCATTATTACTAACACCAGAGAAAATAAGTAAGAAATTATCATTAGTACTTAATTATGAGAGAGAGAGAGAGGAGAGAGAGGAGAGAGAGAGAGAGAGAGAGAGAGAGCGTCAAGCTGTCTGGGAGGAAAAAAAACCCATAAACAACGTATTCAGCTAAACGTTAATAACATTACGATTACTAGTAGTCGTCTGTAAGCAAACAGTCTACTTAATAAGTTTGACTTGAGGTAGCAGACAGTTAGGTATTTATGCATGATATTTTTTCCTTTCTTTTCTATATATATATATATATATATATATATATATATTTAGGTACACACACTCTAACAAATATTTTCTTTTCACAGATTTCTGCGTACGGTTTGCTTTGCAGTTTCTGCCATCACTCTTTATATATTATATATATACTTTTGATTTTCAAGTGTAATGGAAATAATAAATTGATAAACCAAACTTTTAAAATCATTGACCTTATTACGTTATATACTTATATAAGCTATAACTACACCTATATAATGGTGGAATAGATGTTAATTATGAAATTATAATTAATATACACGGGTATTTTATGTCGTATAGAATACCCTGTAAAAGGGTATTCTTTACCTACGATACACCCCTAAGTAAGGGTCTCTCAAGTATATGTTATACCCTTGATATGGGTATATTGTAAAGGGTATATTATAGTTCTTATATACCCCGATAGGGTATGCTATTTTAACCACTAGAAATACCCTTTTTCTACCCCTTTTATACCCTTAATTTTTTAGAGTGTAGGCTCCACAAGGCCCTAGAAGAGTTGGGAGCCTCAGACCTACATGGCTGAGGACTATGAAACGTAAATTAGGAGATGATGGATGGAGAAAAATTGTATTTAAAGCTCAAGAGAGAGACAACATGCGAAATCTGACCGAGGACCTTACGTCAATATATATATATATATATATATATGTGTGTGTGTGTGTGTGTGTGCGTTTGTATGTGCGTGTGTGTGTGTTTGTATGTGCGTGTGTGTGTGCGTCTGTATATATATATATATATATATATATATATCCCTTTCGGAGTGGGGGATACCTTAACGTAGTGAAAATGTTTTTTGTATCACAACGAGCAGCAGAGCTGTAATAGTACGGGTCACCCATACTATATTATTTTTTCTGTGAGTGATAAGACTAATGTTTCCCACCACCACCAATCAGCGATGTCTAGCGTGGTGATGAAATTGCCAAATTCC
>NC_090738.1:76267275-76272275 GCF_036898095.1 Palaemon carinicauda
GCTTTTTCTCATCGTTAGGGAGAGAAAATCATGAGATTCAGGTTCCGGGTTTTCTGTGATGTAGCGAAGACAGTCGACTTCTGTACTCGCTGAGTCAGGGTTGGATCCGGTAGCGGTACAAACTTCAGTCGTAGTTCCAATGCCAGAGGGAACCAAACGCTGCTTGGCCACTTGTGGGCCACTATTGCCGCTTTCTCTTTGAAGGATCTCATGTTGAGGACCTTCAAAAGGAGGTTGTGTGAAAGGAACAGGTAAATACTGGACCATCTGCTCCAGTCTAGTGATATAGTGTCCACTGCTTCTGCTAGCAGATCCTCATACGGGGACACATAACAATGTGTTTACTTGTTGTCTTTCGTCGCAAAGAGGTCTATCTGCAGTTCCGGTACTTGACTCAAGATGAAGGATAATGATCCTGAGTCTAGGGACCATTCTGACTCTATCGGTGTGAACCTGGATAGAGTGTCCGCTGTCACGTTGCGGACTGTTTGAATGTGAACTGCTGACAAATGCCATTTCTTTCTTTCCGCCAAACGGAATATGGCCAGCATCACCTGGTTGATTTGAGGCAATCTCAACCCTTGTCGATTCAAGCATCTTACTATCACCTCGCTGTCTAGAACCAATCTTATGTGGGTCGAGTGGCGAGGAGAAACTTTCTTTAGTGTCAGAAGTACTGACATGGCTTCTGAAAAGTTGATATAAAAGGACTTGAAAAGATTGGACCAAGCTTCCTAGACTCTCTTCTGGTGAGAGTGGCCTCCCCAGCTTTCCTTAGAAGCATCTGCATAGATAGTATATGACAGGGGAGGAGGTTGAAGAGGTATCGATACGTTTATTTACTTAGCTTTGGACCATGGCTTGAGAAGCGTTCGCAGTCGAGTCGGTAGTGGTCTCATCAGATCTCCTCGCGCGTTTGATGCGTATTTTCTCCAGACTCCTGTTGCATCCGTTAGGTATGCTCTTAGCACTGGATCTGTTATCGAAGTAAACTGTAGAGAGCCCAGCACTCTCTCCTGTTTATGTCTTGATATCCGTTTGGATTTTAATTGTCTCTTGACATATCCTTCTATTTCTTTCCTCTTCTTCACAGGAATGGAAAGTCGATGTGACTCCAAATTCCAGTGGATTCCCAACCACTGAGATTTTTGAGCTGGAGATAGTCGAGACTTTTTGATGTTGATCTTGAATCCCAGACGTTCCAGGAACTGGACTACTATCTTAGAGGCTTGCATGCATCCTCTCCTGGATGCTGCCCACACCAGCCAGTCATCCAAGTAGGCCACTACTGGAATCTTCTTTAGGCATAGTTGATGGACGGTTGTGTTCGCAAGCTCCGTGAAAATCCTTGGGGTTATGTTTAGCCCGAATGGTATGGCTCTGAAGGCGTAAAGTCTTCTCTTTGACTTGAACCGTAGGTAGGAGGAGAGGTGACGATTAATTGGAATGTGCCAATAAGCGTCTGACAAGTTTATGGAGACGATGTATGCCCTTTTGGGCAGTAGGGTCCTTATATGCTGAAGTGTGAGAATCCTTAACTTGTAGTTCACTTTGAACTTGTTGAGTAGTGACAAGTCCAGAATGACTCCTGAGTCCTTATTTGGAACACAAAACAGCCTTCCTTGGAACTTGATGGACTTCACTTTTCGGATTACTCTTTTCTCTAGGAGTTCTCGGATATATTCTTCCAGAACGGGGGTAGAGTGTTGGAAGAACTGAGGATATAGAGGTGGAGGACTGTTCCAGCTCCAACCTAGTCCATTCTTTATTAGGCTGTGGGCCAAGGTATCGAAGATCCAACGATCCCTAAATACATGTAGTCTCCCTCCCACTGGAAGCATCTCACTTCTGCTGTTGTGGACCTGAGGCCTTGCCTCCTTAACCGCATCCTCCCCTGAATCCCCTTCCCTTGAAGGGCGTCTAGAAGAACCTTTGGCTGTCCCTCTAGCTTTTGAGTAAAAGGAAGAAGTCTGCCTATCAAAAGCTTGATTAAAAACTGGTGACACACTTGTCGAGGTACCAACTAGTACGTGGTTGGAGGTTGTGCCACTATCTGAGGCACCACGGTCACAGGAAGTAGCTGTTGTTGCTGTCGGTAGGGCTTAGCCGGCCGAGAGGATAGCCTAGGCCTTTTTGTCTTCTTGGTTTGGGGACCCTCATCCGGAGAAGAACTTTCTACAGGCTCTTCTTGCTTTAATAAAGCTATAGAGATCCTTCGTAACTGTGGCTAGATGGGTTTTGACCACTACCATGAACATGTCCTGTTTCTTGGGGTCCCTTGCCATCGTTTCTAACGTCGTTTGCAACGACATCTATGCCGCAAGTCTTTTTTTTCATCTCCTGTTCTCTGCGCAAGAGAAACTCCGACAGCTTTGGAAGTTCCTCACCAAACTGACGTTCGGCAATATCACCTTCCAACTTCCCGACTGAGAAGGTAAGGTGAACGTCCTTTCAGTCATTTTGGTCCAATGGTAAGGTCAGGGATAACAGCTAGCATTCCTCCAGGGAGGGGCATGGTTTCCCTGCCTCCACCGCCTTCAAGGCTGCCTTATATCCCTTTTTCATGAAGGGAAAGGCTGTGGTTGGTGAGGCCACAAAGGAGGGATGCTTCTTACTCAAAGCTGGCACCTTTGAGTTCGCGAAGCCCCTCTCTATCATCTAGCTCGCTAGTAATGCCTCTGCTTTACTATGGTCAAGGACTATGACCTCCGTCAGCTCCGTTTCCTCCTTTGATGCTGGCTCCTTCATAAGACTGACAGAGCAGTCCTGGTAAGAGTCTTTGTTGGGCCAAAATTCCACATCTTCCAGGGGAATTGAGCCCAGCTTCTCCGATATAACAATCTTCCCGGTTGTCATTAGCATGTGTTTGGCATATCTCCAAGGATTAGTGTCCGAGCACAAAGGAAGATCCTTCACGTTTAGTCGCTTCTGGGGCCCACGTGATGCAGCGAGTTTGCGTATCTCCAGTTTCATCGCAGCTTCCTTTTCAGCATTCTTCTTTTGTATTTGTTTAATCATTTCAACAATATAAGAAAGGGTCCTTCCAAGATCATCCGGGATAGCAGACGATGGAGAGGGAACAGGTTCAGGGGCCGGAACTGATGTAACTGACACCTCGTCGATTTCTTCCTCTTCTATTTCTGGAGCCTGGGTCAGCTCCTCCTCCTGACCTTGTCCCAGAAGGACCTTCTCTGTATAATCCAACACCTCTGACATCCTATCATCCCATTGGATGTCTTGAAGCGAGGCCGAGACTTCAGAATCTACCGGATTCTGAACGGTTGGTATCTCCTCATGAGGCTGAGGGATGACTGCATCAGCCGATGCCTTAGGGAAAAGGTAGGCCCTTATCTTCTCGTTTGGAAGGTAGGGGCCTGAAGTGTTTTTCTGAAAACCCCCCACCCAGGTTCGCAATTTTTCCCTAGCAGCATCCCTTGACTCCGCCGGCTTAGGGGTGTCAAATGCCTCGATAATCAGGTTGGAACATATAATACATACCTGAAGGTCCCAATACCGGAGATCACCTTTGGAGACTGCGCAGGCTGCGTGCCTCCTGCATAAGTCATGTCCACAGAAGTTCTTACTGCAGACAATGCTGAACATACTCTCGCACTTCGGATGGTCCTCCTGTAAAGAGAAGAGAATCCATGAGTATCAAGGTGAATGTTTTCACTAAATATTAATACATGTAGCTTATACAGTAAAGCTAGAAAGGAAAGAAGGTAAGACACATACTTGTATTCCCTGATCAGCCAATTGCTGTAACATCACAAGAAATTAAAACTAAGGTTAATTCGATTCTAGAATACCCTATAAATTTTCCTAAGCGGAAAGTTAAGGTGTAACTCACACTTTGAATTAAAGTTTTTAATATACGGGATAGAATGAATACAAAAAGAACTTACTTACGATATACTGGTACGGTCTCAACAAAAGGCTGTACAAGATAACATTAAGTATGTTGGAAGAACTTTAGTGTTACAACAAACTTTATACTGTAGTTATTTCAATGCATTGTGTACTACACCACAAATATAGTAACTACTGTACATCGCATGCTGTCGTGCCAGCCAGCAAGCGCTGGCTTGTGCCGGCATGCGCCGGTGAGCGCCGGCCGGCATTAACCCTTATATAGTTCAAAGGTATGCTACCTTTGATTAATGGGTGGCAGAACACTGGTTCGTAAATGTGTGCTGGCCGGCAATCACTACCGGTCGACAACTGAAAACATTAGCACCCAGCTGCCGGCCGCTAATCGTAATGGCCGGCAGATCTCGGGATTGTGTTTTTAAGCGATACCCATGCTAGCCGGCATTGATTACAAGCCAGAGAACTTCCACCTACCTGACTGCCAGTCGCCTAAGCCGGCAGGCCGGGCTAAGGGTACAATACACTAACAAGAGAAACAGTATGGATGTAAGGTTATAAAGGCTGCCTTGCCATACAACCTTCCATCCAGAAAGAGTGAACATACGGAAGGGAGAATGTAGCATTCAGGTTTCCTATATATCCAAAGCCTGCCAGGCTCTACCAGCAGACATTTAAGGGAGACCAAGGGAGGTCTAGGTTTACTCTGCAAAAGAAAAAGAGTCTCTGCCGGCCGGCAGAGCTAAGCCGGTCCCACATCCTAACATACACTAGGAACAGAAGTAGGACTGCGGCCAAGAGATGTGATGGTTAGGCCATCACTAAGAAAAAAAGGAGGGAAAGGGATAAGGGTCCCGTAAACTTAACTCTAGTATGAGACCTACTCAGCGGTTAAGAAAGCTCATCCTAACCTAGGTTTGTTTATTAGAGAGGAAGGTTAGCAATACTTGCTACCTTCCTCCATACCAGAACAAAGTTTGGTGTAGTTATGTCGCCAGGCAACGGAGAAAACTCATTCTCCAGCCCGAGAATAACACAGAGGACAGTCTGCTAGACCAATATATATATACATATATATATATAATATATATATATATATATAATATATATATATATATTATATATATATATAA
>NC_090738.1:76289775-76292275 GCF_036898095.1 Palaemon carinicauda
TAAATTGATCCCTGATGGTGGAGCTCATAGCTTCATGGACCATATCCCTACCTCCAACAAACGATGCATGGAGCATGATTCAGATTATAGTAATGAGCCATCATCCCCTGCTGCTGAAACTACAAAGTGTGATGCTCCTTCGACTTAAAATGAAGTTTTAAATTTTTTCCTGCCTTGACCCTGCTATTCAGAGTACACCTACCATGGCTACAAAAACTGTTCTCGCGGCCTACGCTCCACGTGCTGAATACATAAATCTCCTATTTAGAGAAAAACCATGGGTTGATGTTAAGCTTTGATGGCTATCTGAGGTTACCAAGATATTCAGCCTTGATCGGGAAGTGGCTGAAGTTAAAATGTCTGTGGTCACTTCTCGATTTGTATATATTTTGAGGCATCGCCTGGATATCATAAATAGGGTCATAGAAGGTGAGGTTCTGTCACTTGTGTTAGATGTTCAGGATGCTGTAAACACACCCCATAAGTTCCCTACATATCTCATCACTCGATAGCCTGTGAATGTAGACCCATCATTTGATAAGGAACTAACCGGAGTGCAGACTGTATGTCGTTTCCTACACGATGGGAAGTCTATCAATTGCATTGTTATTACTTGGAGCCACCCAGATCCACCCCCTTCTTTTGTTAACTTTTCCTTCCTCCCTTGTCTACCCTAATGTGAACTACTCAAAATGCCATACGAAAAGCAATGGTGCTTCAAATGCTTGGGTATCGGTCACATCTCACGATACTCTGGTTCCCCTGAAAAGTGTGCATTTCGTGCTGCTGAGCATGACAGTCGAACCTGCCCTCATCAACCGCGTTTGACACCCACAGTGGTTAACACTGCCTTCACATCAACATCATGCTCATTACCTCTACCTTCACCAGACTCCTAAAATTGGAAATGCCCAAGATGTAATGAGCCTGGAGTCAATGTGTGGCATGGCTGTACCAGACAATAAGGCTCTGCATCGAACCAGCATATTGCAAAACAGCTTCCAATGCCCTCAATCAAACCCACTGTTACTGCCTCCTCACAAGTGTCTACACTTCGTAATGCTGTAGATGTCCTCAAGTCTTGGTGTGACTCCCTTACATCATGTTTTGAAGCCATTGAATCCCATTTGAGAGCATGAACACTTGCATCGACAGTCTCGTAGCCTCCTTTGATCATCTAATCCTAAATGTTCAATAAATGATACCACACTACAATCTCTCGCTGAAACTCAACAAGATGTTTTCACATCACTTTCTACATTCACTGAAAAACTTGACTCACTTGCTACACGTCTTGAGAGAGTCACTAATCACCATACAGGACCTTTGCCACGTGATACACTACCAATTCATACCCGTGTCACCACCGCCTCTACATCTAGTCGCCGTTCTTCCAAGGGACATGTTTGATAACCAAGCGAAGCTTAATATCATCTTGTGGAATGAGTATGGTATTACAAACTGGGCAAAAGTTTCTGCACTTAAGGTAATTGTACAAAGTCACCACCCAGATGTTATTCTAATTAAGGAAGCTTTTATTAGTAATGCTCAGCCAAGGGAAGAAGCTCCCTCGGTCACAGGCGATATATCCTACGTCCATTTAGTAAGACATATCCTCATCACCTACGTACGCACTTCAATCCAGCATAGACATTTACCAAATTCTGAGGATGAAGATATAACATTTCAATTATTTGAGATTACTGTTGGCAGAGGCACCTTACAACTCTGCAATGAATATGCAGCACCAGGTAGGATGAATACAAGCAAGCTTCTACCCCAGTCCTCCAAGGTATTTTTTACATGGGAGATTTTAATGCCTGTCATCCATATTTGTCAGATCTTGCTGGGACTGTGAACTGCAACAGAAAACTACTTCTAGGATACGTTCATCGAAATCAACTGACCCGCTGAGACACTAGTGGATTTATGCATGCACGAGGGGGAATGTTGGATCACATCTTGACCTGTGGACTTGTACCTTCCCGAGTCAAGTGTGTAACAGTTTCCCTACGCTCTTCTCTGATCACATTGGTCTCAGTATCCATTATTCCCTTCCTACTACACTTACTCCTATACAAGATCGCACTTGCATCACAATTCCGACTAAGTACCAGTCTATGTACATTTCACATATGACTTACCTTCTCCCTATATTTGACCTCTACTGCCCTGAGAAACTCTACTCCTTACTTGTTAGTACCATACAGGCTCTCCACACATGGTACATCAGAAAGCCACATATCAGGCATCGTGTTGGTGCCATGACACTGGATAATCGAATTTCCCAGGCAGAAAAGAAGGGCGTTTGTTGATGGCCTTGCCCTTATGAGACAACCAAGTTCTGAGACTCTGCACCCAGTATCAACTATCAAGAGATTATCTACAGTAATGTGTACAAACAAATTCCTGTCACAAATTAAGAGTTAGCGTTAACCCATCAAACAAGCATTGGTTGCATGTGACACCTCATCCACAGGATTGTGAAGAAGAAACCCCC
>NC_090738.1:76302414-76317414 GCF_036898095.1 Palaemon carinicauda
CAAAACAATCCCCAAGTACTCAAACTGATCCACCTTCTCAGGTAACTCTCCATTCAACATGACATTCAACCTCTCACCACCTTCCCTTCTCGTACATCTCATAACGTTACTCTTACCCACATTAACTCCCAACTTCCTTCACTCACACACCCTTCCAAATTCTGTCACTAATCGGCCAAGCTTCTCTTCCGTGTCTGCAACCAGTACAGTATTATCCCAAAACAACAACTGATTTACTTCCCATTCATGGTCATTCTCGTCTACGAATTTTAATCCTCGTCCAAGCACTCAAGCATTCGTCCTCTCACACCACTCCATCAACATATAAGTTAAACAACCACGGCGACATCACACATCCCTGTCTCAGCCAAACTCTCACCGGAAACGAATCGCTCACTTCATTTCCTATCCTAACACTTGCTTTACTACCTTTGTAGAAACTTTTCACTGCTTGCAACAACCTTCCACTAACTCCATATAATCTCATCACATTACAAGTTGCTTCCCTATCAACTCTTTCCATAAGGTTTCTCCAGATCCATAAACACAACATACACCTCCTTACCTTTTGTAAGATATTTCTCACATATCTGCCTAACTGTAAAAATCTGATTCATACAGCCCCTTCCTCTTCTAATACCACCCTATACTTCTAAGATTGCATTCTCTGTTTTATCCTTAATCTTATTAAGCAGTGCTGTACCATACATTTTTCCAAATACATTAAAAAAACTAATACCCCTTGAATTACAACACTCATGCACATCTCCCTTACCCTTATATAGTGGTAAAATGAACGCACAAACCCAATCTACTGGTACCATTGACAACAAAAAATACATATTAAGCAATCTCACCAACCATTCAAATACAGTCAAACCCTCTTCCTTCATCATCTCAGCTCTCACACCATCCATACCAGATGTTTTTCCCACTCTTGTTTCATCTAGTGCTCTCCTCACTTTCTCTCTTGTAATCTCTCTCTCATTCTCATCTCCAATCATCTGCACCTCAACACCTGCAACAGTAATTATATCTGCCCCTCATTATCCTCAACATTCAGTAAACTTTCAATATACTCCACCCACCTTTTCCTTGCCTCCTCTCCTTTTAACAACTTTCCATTTCCATCTTTCACTGTCTCTTCAATTCTTAAACCAGTCTTCCTTACTTTCTTCACTTCTTCCCAAAACTTCTTCTCATTCTCTTCATATGAATAACCCAACCCCTGACCCCACCACAAGTCAGGTGCCCTCTTTGCCTCATTTGACTTGCTCTTTACTTCCACACTTTTTTCTCTATATCTTTCATACTACTCTACACCATTACTCTGCAGCTATCTATCAAAAGCCCTCTTATATATACATATATGTGTGTGTGTATATATATATATATATATATATATATATATATATATATATATATATATATATATATATATATATATATATATATATGTATATATATATATATATATGTATATATATATATTATATACATATTATATGTATATATATACATATATATATATATATATATATATTTGTATGTATGTATATATATATATATATATATATATATATATATATATATATATATACTGTATATATATAGAGTATGTATATATATATATATATATATATATATATATATATATATATATATATATATATATATATATATATACATATATATATATATATATATATATATATATATATATATATATATATATATATATATATATCAACGCATCATAGATTTTTATTTATATTGATTAAATATTTACTAGCCATACTATATAAATTAATTTTTTTTTTATATTTGAGAAAAATATTTTTTGTGGAGAGATATATTTTTCTAGCGATGAAGTTCGCTAAAACTAAAAAAGAAAAGAAAAATAGATTGACTAAATTATAAGATTTTTATATAACACTAACTAAAGTACATCAACAATACTCATAAGCTGTCCTCACTTATATACTAGTGGGTAATAAAGTAATGCTAATTACCTATGTTTATTTTATAGACAGGCCAGTTAATAAATGCTATAACACTCAATATTACAAGTTCTATTAAGCATATAAACCAACAACTAAAAGCCTAAGAAAACTTATTATTCTTAAAAAAAAAGTGAAAGGTGGTAAGGGGATCGACAAATGCCTAGTAAGTGTAAGACACAGATAAGTTTGACTTTATGTATACCCTAGGACAACAAGAAATATTGAAGTACTTTGTCAAACATTTCCAGGGGTATCCTAATAAGTCTTATACATTTATAGACAATCAAGGCCAGTTTATGAAATTATTAAAGAACAATAAGGTTGTATCTAAAACGAATGAAAAATTAGACTAAACACCAAAATGAACATCAAACACATAGATAAAGATGAAATACCTAATGAGTAAAAAATCAAACTATGGCAATAAATCCAAAGCCAGAAAAGAATTCAGTCACAGTCTAAGGTTTATATATACAAACTAAAAAAAATGTAGTTTAAAGACAATATTAGACGCCAAATGTTTAAACAAAGACGAAATAACTGAAGATTAGAATAAACAAACTAACCCAAAGACAGCAAAACTCGATACCTCGAATCCCTCCATGCGTCAAGTTGCTTAGGGATTCTGGAGCATGTTATCTATTACTGAGACAATAGAGATGATGAATGCCACCGTCTAGGACAAAGAGGAACATCCTCCTGCAAGAACTGGATACAAATCAACAGGACAGGGTTGCAATTGAAACTCTCAATTATGTCATGGACTTAAGAGTAAATTCATGGCTACTGCATCGAGATTGTCTTTATTACTGTGAGTAGAGGAATATATTTTCAATTGTTTTCAACGATTTTCTCTTGCATTTGGAGAGTATATCAAGATTTGAGACGATGGAGCTATTATGCTATTTATTTTCAATATCAAATTCTAACTACGTCAAGGAAATATTCATGTATACTTGTGCTAGAAAGATAATTCAGACAAAAAATAATTTTTCCATCTCGATTTATCTTTTATAAAAAATAATATATATTGCCGAATTCAATTTAGATTTCTTTCAATTGGTGTTAATTTCAATCTTTCAGACAGTATTTTACATATTTTGTAATTAGTTTCTCTTTTTTATACCATCTATTAGGAAAATATTTACAATTATACTATAGACTCAATAGTGCTGTATCTATATTCAATAAAAAAGAGCTTTTATTGAATTTCCTCAGGGGTAACATAAGTTATTTTCTCATTTAGAAAGGATAAAGCAAATGGCCTTTATGTCCAAATAGTTTTCTCATGGTTTGGCTTTTATGGTTATATATATATGACTTATTTTGCTCGATTGAGATTTTTTTTTCTTGAATGAGTGATAACGTAATGTACTGCTGGATATGCATTAAAATGTAAAAGATCCTTAAATTTCGTTATAAATAGATGTGATTTCCATGACACTCTATGCTTCAATCGTCAATTGAGGTTTTATATATATATATATATATATATATATATATATATATATATATATATATATATATATGTGTGTGTGTGTGTGTGTGTATATATATATATATATATATATATATATATATATATATATATATATATATATATATATATATATATATATATATATATATATATATATATATATACGTTAATCGTGTGTAAAAAAACAATTTATATGTTAGTCTATGTATGTGTCTGTATATGTATACCAGTATTTGTACACGTACGTATATGTGTATGTATATATTATGCATGTTTGTGTATGAATGCCTATCTGTGTATACATATATATATGTGTCTTTTTATACATTTATATATAGATGTATTTTATATATACACAGTTTTTCTTATGTATTTATAAAGATAAGGTTACCGTTATTCATATAAATGAACTGTATTGAATGTCAAAAACAAGAATTTTCCGGTCAAAAGAAATGACCCATTTTAGCAGGTGTCTAATGAGGTCAGATCTCCGCCCAGTAGACACCTGACAATAGCCCAGATAGTGGGTATGGGATTGTCATTCTTCTGTGCGCCTCTATATGTATGTTCGTACGTTTACTTTCCCTATAAAATGTAAAGAAAACTCTCTCGATAAATCAGTCCTCTGAAGAAGTATCACGAAACTAGTCATGACTTAATCGTATATTTCGTATTTTCATTTTCCATGTGGTTCTTCTGCATCTGAGCATCACGTTTTCCTGTGATTTTTTATGCATAGATATATATATATATATATATATATATATATATATATATATATATATATATATATATATATATATATACATATATATATATATATATATATATATATATATATATATACATATACATATCTATATATACATATCTATATATATATATATATATATATATATATATATATATATATATATATATATATATATATATATAGTTATATATATTAATATATATATATATATATATATATATATATATATATATATATATATATATATATATATATATATAAATATACATATATATATATATATATATATATATATATATATATATATATATATATATATACATATATATATATGTATATATATATATATATATATATATATATATATATATATATATATATATATATATATATATATATATATATATATATACATACACACACATATATATATATATATATATATATATATATATATATATATATATATATATATATATATATATATATATATATATATATATATATATGTAGGTGAAGGTGGAAGCTAGGGTTTGAGCATCATTAATTGAGAGACAAACTATAGAGACATTGGGAGCTGTACTCATCATATGTACATCCAATGATTCTCCGGAGGTTTCTGTGGTTAGAAGGATCATTTCCCTCTCTGATGACGAAGAAGTAGTCCACATCTTACCAGTGTCCAGTCTCATGACTTGCAGAGCATCTCAGATTTCATCATCTGCATGATCGGATGGTACCGTTGAAAGTTGAACCGTCGATAACTGGCGACTAAAGATGGAGGTCCCCCCAGCCATTGAAAGAGGAAATTCTTCAGTTGTAAAAAAGGAATTTAGGGACACCTTGTTGAAAGTTCTTTCAGAAACCTCTTACCCAGTGACGGAGCATCATCCGACTCTAATATTGAACTCACAAGGATATTTTAGAAGCAAACCCGTGCAAACCTGTCAGTTGGTACGTTCCCAGATTGCAACGGTTCCATCGGAAACCTGAAAATCGGCATGTTTCTGGCAGTTCTTGCGGCCACAGTGCAACTTTACCCTCTTGGTACATATGACGTTTGAACCCTACATGTCATCAGTGACATGTAAAGGTAATACAATATAATTGAGTACATATCATTAAAGATTATATTTTCTTAAAATTAATTAAACAAAACACCTCCTAATCTAAACCAAACTACCGCCTAAAGAATAGCTAAGATTAAACATAATCAGAGCCCATGCCAGAAAGCTCAAAAATCTGTTGTGATTTATGAAGCAAAATATAATGACTGTGTGGTAGGTATATTGAGGAAAGGCTCATATCAAAGGTCTATTGGAACGGCCTAAGGAGGCAAGTTCAATCATCATGCTGCCTAGACCAGTAATAGCTGCCCCCATGCCGGCAGAAGCTGGGAGGCTGCTACTATCGCTAGTAGCCAGTGAAATACTGACCTATCAATATCCAGTGTCGACAAATGCCAGTAGACACATTGTAAAGTCAAGAAGGAAACAGTGAGCTTTTCCATAAGAAAGGTTCCAACTCAAGATAAGTACAGGAGAGATAGCCAGATAATACGCAAACCTGGCAAGACCTGATCATTATTATTAACTTATGAAAAATTAATTTTTAGCACATAAGATAATGAGAGCCGTACAAGACAGTAATGATGCTAAGAATTAAAAGTTCAAATAAGGTCCTGATAACCAGGTTAGATCCAATTGACCAATTCTAGAGGACAATGGTCCTCAGATATGGGATAGTCTAAAGCTGTTGAGGCGGCAGAGGGGATGACCCATAGCCAACACACAGCTAGTGTTAGAAGAACTTAAGCTGACAAGACAAGAAGCAAACACAGAAGGTGGCTTCTCTGTCTATTTAGGGGGTCAAGACTCCATAGCAAGAGTGATATCTTAAGCTGACAAGACAGGAAGCAAGGACAGAAAACGACACCTATGCCTAAATAGGTTAACCCAACAAGGGAGTCAAGACTCCTTAGCAAGAGGGATATAGGGAAGGAAGTGTAGCTGCAGACATAGAACAGGCACTACCAAGGCGACAGAGGAGGACTCCAAGGGGTACCAAAACTACGCCTAGATAGGGTTAGGCCATAGGGAGAACGGCGTTAGTAAGCCTAGCCTACCTAGCGGGTGAGAAAAAACTCAAAAGCTAAGGTGAGATGACTAGACAAGAGGAATATAGTTCCCAGTACAGTCGGGTTATGGTCGAACTAGGAAGGAAAAGGGGCAAAAAAAACACTGAACGGTGGTGTCTAAGTAGGCGGAGAGATTTAAACCAGGGGAGGAGAAAATCTCACCTACCTACGCCAGGAAAGTTAGCCTACAAGTAATAGGCGCAAGGAAGGGGGAGACTCAGGAAAATGGTGAGACGGCAGGAAAGGAAGGCTCAACAATATCATCAGAACAGCATTAGTGTTCCAAAGAGTCTGCCGTGATAGGGCACAGAGGAGAATTCCTCAAAACCAGTTGTAGCCTACCAAAAACTAAGAGAAAGTCATGATAATGGTTAAGGCAACAAAAGGAGTCTACTAGTCAGCATCAGAACAGGGAGTAATGCGTTCCAATGGTTAAACATAATCAGACACAGGGAACCGCATCTCAAGACTGTGTTGCCTTGCCAAAAATATAGGCAAATTGAAAAGTGAAAAAGTCACCCTAGGGGAACTGGAAGCACTATCTAACTCCAATAACGACTTTCAAGACCTCAGCTCCTACCCGTGATGAGTCAACAGCATGGGAAGATAGAAAGTCTCACCCAACCAGTACGGTTAGGTGAAAGAAGGTATGGTTCAATGCGAAAATTTACCACGCATGGACGCCGGGTAGGGTAGGCTAACCTAAGTCAATGCTGATAGAAAAACACAAGAAACACTTAGGAAGGATGGTGGGAAACCATCAACATACCACACAATAAAATGGTATTTTAAAACATAATTCAACTGTAAAATGACTAAGTAACTAATCATTTCTGTACGATTTAGCACATGATGCAATGACGTCGACCGCATGCTGCCCTGGTAAAAATAAAAGCATGCAAATCGAAGTAAACATGGGGTGGAACCACGAAATTCTCTAAAAAGCGAAAAAGGGTACTAAAATTAGTCGTATGTATATATAAGCAAATTTCATCTGTTTATAATAATAAAAAATTCGAGTGTTTACTTTAGTTTTCATACTATCGTTCACTTATGTATATAACCTCTTAGATTTAAGAACACATCATAATTTCAGGTTATTTTTGAGTTTTGATAACTGTAGATTCAGATGTAATCTACTTAAACTACACTTATAGTTGTTACTTCCTCAAGAACAATTATATACACACACACATATATGTATATATATATATATATATATATATATATATATATATATATATATATATATATATATATATATATATATATATATATATATTTCTATATATATATATATATATATATATATATATATATATATATATATATATATATATATATATATATATATATATATATATATATATAATATGTATACGTATATATACATACATACATATATATATATATATATATATATATATATATATATATATATATATATATATATATATATATATATATATACATATATATATATATATATATATGTATATATATATATATATATATATATATATATATATATATATATATATATATATATATATATATATATATATATATAAATTTTAAGATTATTCTTTAATTAGTATAATTTTAAAGAAAGTAATAATAAATTATGATGGTAATATCGACGGTAAATATTATTAAAATGAACTATTTATAGCAAGAACATTCCTAAAGGCTGTGAATATATACGTCACCTCCTTGAGATGTAAACATAAAACAAGAATCACCGATGTGAAGCCTCTACACTAAACATATTGGCGAGCAGATGTCTCTCGTAACAGACGCGTATTGATTACGTTATCACTTAGGGAGTACTTCTCTGTCAGCTGCAAGACAGCTTTGACTGATGTTGTTGACATTGTGTTCAGACTCGAATATTCAAGATCTCTCTCTCTCTCTCTCTCTCTCTCTCTCTCTCTCTCTCTCTCTCTGTTGAAAAAATATGTACCGAAAAAAAATGAACAACAGACATGCATACCAAGAAACGGGAAGATCTTATTCCAGAAAATTAGAAAGTGGAAGAAAAATCTTGCTAAAGAAAAAAATGTATGGAAATAAAAATCAATATAGGAAATGCAGAATAAAACATTAAACAATCGAAAGAAAATGAAAAAAAAGACTTAGAAGAATGAACACTTCAAAATATATATATAAAAAAAGTACTTTACCTCTATGCAAAAAAAGATGAATGAATGGAGATTAGAAATAGGCCCTCTAAGAATTGAATGATGGTTAACGAATTAAGAAAAAGGGAAATATGCAACATAGCAGAGAAATATAGGATTAAATTTACGTCAAGAATTGCAAATGATAATAATGAAACAGAAATATGAGAAGAAAATGTTGAATATATAACGGATATAGACATTAATGGAGCATATATTGTCAAGGCTATAAGCGTTATTGAAAATGGATCAGCAGCCAAACCAGATGGAGTTCCAGTGATTTAAAAAAAATATATAAACTGTACTCACTATCGCGAAGCCGTTTGCAATACTGCTAAGACAAAGTGTAGATATGAGCGAGATATATGTTAAAAATAAATTAGCTTATATAACCCTTATTTTCAAAAGTGGATCAAGACTAGAGGCAAGCAATAATATACCTATTAGTCTAACATCACATATTATGAAAGTGTATGAGATGGTAATAAAACAGAAAATAATAAATCATTTGGTTAAAAATGATATGTTTAGTATAAGTCAACACGGTTTTGTACCCGGAAAAAGTACACAAACCCAACTGATAGCACACTATCAAAACATATACAGAAATATAATAGATGAAAAATACACAGATGTGATCTATCTAGATTTTGCAAAAGCCTTTGACAACGTAAACCATAATATATTGAAGAAAAAAATTAGAAAGCATAATATTGAGGGAAAGATAGGGAAATGGGTAAATGAATGCCTGCAAAACAGAAAACAGATAGTAGTTGCAAATTACGAGAAATCAGATGAAGATCAGGTACTATCTGGCGTGCCACAGGGTACGGTATTAGCTGCACTGCTGTTTGTTATTATGATCTCAGACATAGACTGTAAAGTTAAAAAAATCTGTAGTGAGAGGTTTCGCCGATGACACAAGAATAAGTAGAAAAATTACTTGTGATGAAGATAGGAACTCACTGCAAAGAGATCTAAAGAAAATATATGAATGGGTGGAGATAAATAGGATGAAATTTAACTCCGATAAATTCTAATCAGAAAAATTATGGAAACAGAGAAGGAATGGTATATGCATACAAGGGACCTAATAACGAGACAATCACAAACAAGGATGCAATTAAAGACCTTGGTGTAATTTTAAATAAGAATATGTTATGCAACGACCAAATAGCAACACTGTTGACTAAATGTAAAGCAAAAATGGGAATGCTATTCAGACACTTTAAAACAAGTAGAGCTGAACAAAAGATTAAGCTTTACAAAACTTATTTACGTAGTACATTCGAGTACTACAATGTGATATGGTACCCGCACTACCAAAAAGATATTGCACAAATAGAGTGTACAAAGGTCCTATACTGCTAGAATAGAAGAAGTTAAGGTCCTTGACTACTGGGGAAGATAGAAATTTTTAAAACTATACAGTCTAGAAAGGAGAAGAGAATGCTACATGATAATACAAGCATGGAAGCAAATAGAAGGAATTATTAAAAATATCATGCAGCTAGAAATATCAGAAAGAGCAAGTTGAGGTAGATTAATAGCGCCAAAATCTATACCAGGAAAATTAAGAAAGGCGCAGAGGACATTAATCCACTACGCACCAACATCGATAATGCAGCAACTATTTAATGCGCTGCCAGCTCATCTAAGAAATGTATCAGGAGTGAGCGTAGAAGTGTTTAAGAATAAGGTCGATAAATACCTGGGATGCATCCCAGACCATCAAAGACTGGAAAATGCAAAATACACCGGAAGTTGCATTAGGAACTCCCTGGTGGATATACAAGGTGCCTTACACTGAGGGACCTGGGGGAACCCAATAATAGAATTAGGTAAAGCAATATGGTTTGGCACGTAAGGGCACATTTTTCTAGCTCTTTGAAAAAACTTATATAAGGTTGAAATATATAATGATAAAAAAAGTATAGTTACTATTGCATTTAGAAATCATATATTTGAAGCCTTTGTAAGAACGTAAAAACCTCCATTCTTAAGAAATCATTCAAAACATTCATCCAATATTAGTGCATTATTTCATATAGAATCTTAAAACCATAAGCTAATCTTCTCTTACTCTATGAATATGTAAAACAGTCATCTTAAATAAGGGAGTGCAAAAAATTAATTGATAATTTGATTGAAAATGTTTTCAATTGAGTTATTGTAAGAACTGTTGCAATATCATAATATTCTTCATTAGGCTATATCTGATAGTTATCGATTCGTAATATATAGTTTATCAATTTTAAAACGAATTTCCTTGATGGAGCGACAAGGAGTAAATATATTTACCAACAATTAATATATTTTCTCAAATGTGATGAACATAAATTCCTCCTTTTCAAATCTATTTCAATCAAATGATCAACTAATTTGATAATTGATTTTCATTAAAGTTAATTCACGCCCAAGTAAACAACCGATTGTCAATCTGAATTATTGAGAGAGAGAGAGAGAGAGAGAGAGAGAGAGAGAGAGAGAGAGAGAGAGAGAGAGAGAGAGAGAGAGAGAGAGAGAGAGTGTGTGTGTGTGTGTGTGCATCAATAACCAGACGTCTTTGACCTCAAAATGGATAAGAGGAATAAGAGAAAGCAAAAACTCTTGCATTCTCCCAGGGCTGATATCCACGAAATCCTTATATATTTTCTCAGGGCAGGAATTCGCAGAATCCCTACATTTTCTTAGGGAGGAAATCCTGGAAAATCTTTACATTTTCCCAGGGCTAGAATTCACACTGAATGGCATGGCAAATGATTTAATTAAAACTCAAAATAGTAAAGCGGAATATATTACGACTGAATGAAATTTAAAATTTTACCCCATCAAAAAAATACGAAGAATTGTCGGCTGATTCCAAACGTGGTAGAAATAGGTTAAGTAGGGGAATAATTAATAGATATTAGTTAATTATTGCTATAAACACACATTGGAAATTAAGAAATTGATGCCCATTTCCATCTCATTGGCAGACTCTCATCAGCCAAACCATTTATAAGAAAAAAATGAAACACGGATGATATCAATGAGATAAATAGAAATAGATTTCTTGAAAAGAATTATTTGGAATTCCTTATGGTTGATATTTTTGTAATTATAAGGTATACATATAAAAGTATCAGGAATAGATTACAAAATATATTCAATAAAAGACTGAAACTGATTATTCACGAGTGATACAAAATATAATTCTCTATAAAAGTATAATGATAGAGAAATAATAAAAAAAACTTGGATCACTGCAGAAAATTATTGTAACATGATAATTATAACATATGTTCTTAACAGCAATTCTATAAAAAAAAAAAAAAAAAAAAAAAAAAAAAAAAAAAAAAAAAAAAAAAAACAGGATATTCTATTTTGATATATTCGGAGATCTCCAGAAAAAGTATAGTAATTTCAAATCTATATATACAAGTAATAATAACAGAATTTTTTTTTCTAAAATAAGACTCTTCCACATGCCCATTCGTTATACAGCTTTGAATAAAGGCTTACCTGAAACTCGAGAAAAGTTCTAACTAAATCTATACTATTGCAATCTGTAAAATCCTGCAGGATTCTGAAGCAAACAAAGGAATATTCCTTCCCTTTATTTCACCGTTTCTTGTCCACTTCTCCAACATAAAAGCTCTTGAAATTTGAACACCCTCATTCAGTATTGTGCGAGGTTCTGTTAGGTTATAACAGTGAGGCAAAATAAGTGCAAGTGACAGTTCCGAGCAAGAAAGACCCAGATATAAAAAAAAAATACTTAAGCAAAAGGCAGAAATAGACATTTGCTGTTGTCAGTTCGGAGGCAGAGTTAGACATACAAAAAAAAAAAAAAAAAAAAAATACAGTCACAATACATGACTCCCCACCTAAATACAACAATATGAAATAGGATATCTTGTTCTTAAGAGGTGCACTATAGTCAGTCATGATTGAGATACGCAGGTTTTAGATGATCAGTGGAGACCCAGTCTTCTTCGGCATGGATATTAATAAAAATGTCTTTGATGTGGGATTGATCACAAGGAAAGGACCCTTGTAAGGCCCCTCTAATAGTGGCTTGTTAATTTAGTTGCAAGGCAAATCTGTCATAATGTGTTGCTTAACTGTGAGGTGTAAGTCTGGCAGCAGGGAGTGAATTTCCCCACAACATGACATATGAGCTGGAGATTGTCGTAGGTGGTTGCAGACCGAAAAAAAAAACTCGGAGGGGACAAAAAATGTGTCGTCATACACCATTTCTGGTGCCAAGACATCCAGGGCGTCTTTAGGAGTGGTCCTTAGTCCCAGGAGGACCCATGGAAGCTCACTAAGCCAATTAAGAGTCATTCCATCAGGAGATCAAAACTGCTTTGAGGGTACGATAAAAATTTTCAACCATCCTGTTGGCTGAAGGATTGTGGGCAGTGGTCTGATGTAGGGTGGAGCCTAAGAGACTTGCTAATGGCGTCCATAACTGAGAGGGGAAAATGGAAACCCTGGGAGAAGGAAATGCTCAGGGATATCAAATATCACTATCCACCGTAAGAGTAAGGTGGATGTACATAAGGTGGACATTGCACTTTGAATAGTTATGGCTTGATGTCATTGACCGGAGTGGTCAATGAAGGTAAACAGGTATGGATGTCTTTGTGATGTGCATAGGGGACCTACAATGTCGATGTGAATCTGGGCAAAACAACGCTGAGGTTGAGGAAAGGTGCCTACCCCTGAATCCATATATCAATGTACTTTCAAAGTTTGAGATGCAATACATAAGCGGACCAAATTGTTAGCATTATTAATAATACCTTGCCAAATGAACTTCGTCTCCAATAGCTGAACAGTAGATTGTGATGATGAATGGAAAGGCCATGAATGAAATCAGTCACCTATCACTGTCTGCTACCCATAGTCGTGATCTACCAATACTGACATCATATAGGAGGGTGGTGTTGAAATTGTCGAATCTGATGTCTTTCTAGCGGAGGGAGGTGCAAGATATCCTAAATTCTTGGTACTCAAGATCTTTTTGCTGGCTCTGCCAGGGTGCTGTAATCCAATCTCATGTGAAAGTAGCAATTGTGCTTATTGACAGGACATCGGTAACAAGATTGATTATTCCAGGGACATATTAAAGGATAGAGTTGCATTCACACACAGTGGAGAGATGTCAGAGTTGAAAGGCGGATCAGTCATCAAAATCTCAAGTGAAGGCATGCACCAGAGGCATGTGGTCCATTTGAATGATAAAGAAACGTAAATTCTAAGAAGCAGCAAAAGTGATGGATAACTAAATGCACAGTCAGAAATTCACGGGTGAAGGTAGAATAGCCATATTCTGACTTGGACAGTTTTCTACTGAAGATGGCCAAAGGTCGAGGTGACATATTGACCCCATGCTTGAGTACGGCACCAGTTGTGGCGTCACTGGGAGAAGGAGATGGGCATATGACACAGGAAAAGAGAAGGCAGCAGTGGTTGATAGGGTATTCTGTGTGTTGCCGAATGCCACTGCTTGACGGGGGCCCAACTTTGGGTCTTTCGGACTTCCCTTGAGAGAGGAGAAGAGCCTGCAATTGTGACGGTGATGCCCAATCATTTTTGTAGTTTTTTGGCTGTCAAGAGAGTGAGGAAGTTCTGGACAGCTACTATCTTCTTAGATATGTGGTGGACTCCTTCCAGAGTGATATAGTGCCGCAAAAACATTACCTAGTTCGTGCCAAAGGTACGCTTGTCGTACCTGTTTACAACAGCGGTTTATTGTATCGGGTTCCGAGCACTATGTAGGTGATTGAGGTGTTCCTCTTTATAGGGTTCAAGTGTGTTTTATAATACCCTTTCAACAGGTCAAATGTGGAGAAAACTTTCGTTTTGTGCAAGTAAGAGGTAATATGTCTAGGAAGGGGTGGGGAACTGGTTTTGTTTCCACTAGGATGCAGAGACCATTGTTTTTTTTTTTTTTTTTTTTTTTTTTTATTTTTTTTTTAACACGATGCGTAGAGGTGACGATCATGGGCAAATGTTTGTTTACTGGCTGCCAAACAATCCGGTGTCAGATGCCTGAATCCGCTGAAGACTGGAGGCAGCATCGTCTTGATATGGTGATAAAAACCCTATTTGGCAGGAGCAGTGGGTTTTTGGCGAAGTTCTAGGTAAGGGACATTTTGGTAAAATCTGTGGAGTTGAGTGATGGCATACATTGGTTCTCTAATATGGTGAGCAAGGTCAAAGGGGATGGTTGAAGAGGTATCAGTGAATAGGAAATTGCGTTGACTAACCGTCAATGAGCAATATCAACCAGGAGGTGGAAATGTGAGAAGAAATATGCACGAAGGATTTGCAATGTGACCTCAGAAATAGAAGTTTCCAAAGATATTTAGTGCTCCTAGAGGATAATGTGAGGGTCTCGTACCTGTGAGTGGGTATTGCAGATCTGCTGTCAGCTACATGGTGGAGGTCAGCAG
>NC_090738.1:76328133-76330633 GCF_036898095.1 Palaemon carinicauda
CTTGATAAAGTCATGGAATTAGATATATAACTCTGTATTTACTGGAACTACTTATGTTTTATTCTTCTCCGTACAGATTGCAAAGGTGTGATCTAGTTCTTATGATTTCTAGTAAAAATATTTTATAGTTTCTCTCATTATTAATTGCATTTTTAGTACACCAATCTTTTTTTAACACCCTTCGCCCATAACTGTACCGTCTATATCTGAATCTATCTATCTGTAATATATTTACCATCTCCCCTTCGCTCCTTCTCAACCAAATAAACACCGCCTAACTACCTAAATTCAATCCTGATATATGACTAACGATATAAACTAGAGTTATAAAAATCATATAAATAGTTTAGATGACAGTGTGTGGTGCATTCATTTAAAAAATTGTCTTTATTGGTAAATGTTGAAGAAAATAGAGAAAAGAAAAACTGAATGTTCTGAATTTACCGGATATCATAAAACCACGGATATGTGTATATATATATATATATATATATATATATATATATATATATATATATATATATATATATATATATACATATAAAAACATAGGCGTATGTATACACACACACACCCACACACACACACATATATATATATATATATATATATATATAATATATATATATATTATATATATATATATATATACTATATATATATATATATATTATATGTATATATATATATATATATGTATATATATATATATATTTATATATATATATATATATATATATATATATATATATATATATATATATATGATCTATACAGTTCTAGGGAAACGTAAAATAGTTTCGATAAACTTCATAAAAAGATTTTCAAGCTGAAGTTTCTTTTCGGCGGATAATTTTATCGAAAAATTACTCGCTCTGATATATGGACAGAAACATCATTTGCCAAGTTGGACGAAGTCATGAAAAGTTAAGAGGCTTTAAAACTCGGGCTTAATATGTAGACGTTAAAACACTGGTAATATGATCTCTCTCTCTCTCTCTCTCTCTCCTCTCTCTCTCTCTCTCTCTCTCTCTCTCTCTCTCTCTCTCTCTCTCTCTCTCTCTCTCTCTCTCTCATGTCTTCCTTAATATTATCTTTGTTCATGTGTTTTGTCTCTACGGTTTGCCGAATTTGCGTCACTTTATTAACACTTTTCTCCCTTTTATTAAAATTTTCATCAGTTTCATTACTGTAATATCTTCTCCCAGTGTCCTCTTATGTCTTTATGTTAGCAAAAAAGTACTTTTAAAAAGAAAATAATGTAACTTGCGTAAAACAATGG
Source organism: Palaemon carinicauda (assembly GCF_036898095.1). Taxonomy (NCBI): domain Eukaryota; kingdom Metazoa; phylum Arthropoda; class Malacostraca; order Decapoda; family Palaemonidae; genus Palaemon; species Palaemon carinicauda. Next base: position 76,329,416 of record NC_090738.1, read on the forward strand.
ATATTCAAAGACTAAACCATGGAAGGTAGAACAAATTTTGCCAAAAAAATAAATGCTAAAGCTTAAATATTTTTTTGGGAATAAAGTTCCAAGAGCTACTGCGGTAAAGAAATCTAAAATATAAACGAATAAATATGTGAAATAATTTGATAAACTTGCTGTACATTAAAAACATATATAAGAATATTTATAATTAAAATAAAGTTTCTATAAATAAGTCGCCAGAAATCAATGGTTTTAAGAATAAAAAAATTAAATAAAAGGAATGTATTGGAACTAAGTGAAATTTTTTTTTTTTATACTTTTTGATAGTGAAGAAAATTTTCTATGTTTTGCTTTCCAAACTTAATGTCAAGGAATGCCATATTAATGCAAGACAGTAGTCTGTTACTAGGTATACTTAAACAATAAATCTAGGTATGAATTTTTATATGAAAATTTGTGATACTGGTTTAAGGCGTTCAATATTATATGAAACATATGAATTTAACATCGGGATCTACAGTGACTATTAAAACTTGTACCCAATAGTAAATGGTAGCTTATTTCATATAGTATACATAAGTAAATTGGCACCATATATTATTATGTTCATAAAAGTACTGATATAATGTATACGTAATTGTATGTTAATGGTAATAAGGTTATGTGCGCATAACTATAAATATATATATATATATATATATATATATATATATATATATATATATATATATATATATATATAGTATATATATATACATATACATACATGTTAATCATGTGTAAAAAAAATGTATATGTAAGTCTATATATGTGTCTGTATATATATACCTATATGTGTACACTTATGCATATGTCTATGTATATATTTAGCCATCTGTCTGTATATGAATGTATGTATGTATATAAGTATGTTTATGTTTAGATATAGATATTTTTTATATACACGTATAATTTTACTTATAAATCTATATGGATAAGGCTACCATTATTGATATAAATAAATAGTATTGAATGTCAAAACCAGAATTACTGGTCACCAGAAATGATCATTTCTGGCAGGTGTCTAATAAGGTTTGATAACAGCGCAAGTAGAAGGTATGTGAGCGTCATTGCTCTATAAGTCTCTATATGTATGTTCGTACGTTTACTGTACCTATAAAATGTAAAGAAACATCGTTCAATAAATCAGTCGTCTGAAGAAGTATCACGTGTAATAACTTGCTCTCAGAGAGA
>NC_090738.1:76348133-76355633 GCF_036898095.1 Palaemon carinicauda
TATTACAAATCAATCACATTAGCGTTAGAAACGCTCGGCACACATGTCTGAACTTATGCTAGGTTCACCTTTGAAAGAAGGAACAGTCTATATGGGCACTTGGTGCCCTCATTTAGTTTGTAGTACAGTATGTACCTACAAACTCACCCTGGACTTAATCGTACCCAATTAAGACCACTGTTCGTCGCAGAGTTAAACAGTAGGGTTAACTACACGACCCACTGCTACCACAGATCTCTTAAGTTCCTCTACTTGCTTCGCATAGTGGCGAAAGAACACCCTGGAAGACTTCCAGCCCGTGTATGAACGGAGATGTTCAAAATCCATACAATTAAAGAAATTTAGGGATGAGGCAACTTTCCTCGGATCGTGACCTGCGGGTGTACTGTCAGGATCCGCTCTGCGAATAAAATATGTGATTTTCGCTCTGAGTTGATTCAGAGATAAATTTGAGCCTGATGTTTCTCCCCTGAATAGTTGACCACCCTTGAAGTCTGAAGTTCTACGAAGATAGACCTTTAGGTATTCTACTAGACATAGAGATGCATCTTCCTTCAGAGGGCAGATTTTCCAGGCACCCCACCTGTTGGTGGGTAACTCATTCTTGGCGAGAAACGTAGGATCCGGAAACAGGTTCAGATCCCCCCCATCCAGGAACTGAACACGACCTGCCTCTCTCGAGAGGGCTACGATCTCACTAACCCTGGCCCCGGATGCGAGGGCAAATAGGAAAATAACTTTTTGCGTCAAATCCTTTAACGCACATTCTTCATTGCTCAACAGGGAGGCGAAGTGAAGAACTTTGTCTAAAGACCATGAGATGGGCTTTGGAGGTGCTGAAGGTCTGAGCCTAGCGCAGGCTTTCGGAACTTTATTAAAGATCTCGTTACCTAGGTCGATCTGGAAGGCAAATAAAATGGGTCTCATCAAAGCAGATTTACACACTGAAATCATGTTAGCTGCCAACCCTTGGCCACGGAGGTGGATGAAGAAAGATAAGCAGAAGTCTGTTGAGATCTCCTGCGGATTCTTTGCCTTTACAAAGGCCACCCATTTTCTCCAAGATGACTCATATTGCCTTCTAGTCGATTTGCACTTATATTCCTCTAGGAAGTCTATGCTGGCTTTCGAAATCCCGAAACGCTTTCTCACCGCAAGGGCGAGAAAATCATGAGCTGCAGGGTCCGGGTTTTCTGTAATGAAGCGCAGACAGCCGACTTCTGGACTCGCTGGGTCAGAACTGGATGTGGTAGCGGCACGAACTTCATCTGTAGTTCCAACGCCAAGGGGAACCACATACTGTTCGGCCACTTGTGGGCCACTATTGCCGCTACCCCCTTGAAGGATCTCAGTTTGTTGAGGACCCTCAACAGAAGGTTGTGAGGAGGGAACAGATAAATCCTGGACCATCTGTTCCAGTCGAGGGACATTGCGTCCACTGCTTCCGCTAAGGGGTCCTCGTACGGGGACACGTACAGGGGCAACTTCTTGTTGTCTTTCGTCGTAAAGAGGTCTATCTGCAGTTCTGGGACTTGATTCAGAATGAAGGAGAATGATCCTGCGTCTAAGGACCATTCCGACTCTATCGGTGTGAACCTGGATAGAGCGTCCGCTGTCACATTGCGGACTCCTTGAAGGTGAACTGCCGACAGGTACCACTTCTTCTTTTCCGCCAATCTGTAAATGGCTAACATCACTTGGTTGAGAGGTGGTGACCTCGACCCTTGTCGATTCAAGCATCTCACAACCACCTCGCTGTCCATCACCAATCTTATGTGGATCGAGTGACGCGGGGAGACTTTCTTTAAGGTAAGGAGCACTGCCATAGCTTCTAGAAAGTTTATATGAAAGGTCCTGAATAGCTTGGACCAAGTCCCCTGGACTTTTTTCCGATGAGAGTGACCTCCCCATCCCTCTTTTGAGGCGTCTGAGTGAATCGTCATCGACGGGGGAGGTGGCTGAAGAAGAACCGACTTCTTTAGATGTCTGGCTTGGGACCAAGGTCTGAGAAGAGTATGTAGCCGAGGCGGCACTGGTCTTCTCAGGTCTCTTCGCGCGTTTGATGCATTCCTTCTCCAAACTCCGGTTGCATCCTTTAGCTGTGCTCTTAGCACTGGGTCTGTCACTGAAGCAAACTTGAGAGAGCCTAGTACCCTCTCCTGTTCACGTCTTGATATCCTTTCGGAATCTAGAAGTCTCTTGACAGAGCCCGCTATCTCCTTCCTTTTCTTCGTCGGGATGGAGAAACTGTGTGACAAAAGGTCCCAGTGGATTCCCAGCCACTGGAACTTTTGGGATGGAGAAAGTCGAGACTTTTTTCTGTTGATCTTGAAGCCTAGGTACTCTAGGAACTGGATCACCTGACTGGAAGCTTGCAAGCATTCGGTCTCGGATGCTGCCCACACCAGCCAGTCGTCCAGGTAGGCTACTACCTGAATTCCCTTTAGGCGTAATTGTTTGAGAGCTGCGCTCGCAAGCTTCGTGAAAATCCTTGGGGCTATGTTTAGCCCGAATGGCATGGCTCTGAAGGCGTACAGTCTCCGTTGTAGCCTGAACCCTAGGTAGGGGGAGAGTCGACGGCTGATTGGAATGTGCCAATAGGCGTCTGACAAGTCTATAGAGACTGAGTATGCCCTCTAGGGCAGTAAGGTCCTTATGTGTTGCAGTGTTAGCATCTTGAATTTGCAATTCACTATGAACTTGTTGAGTGGCGACAAGTCCAGAATGACTCTGAGCTTTTCCGAGTCTTTCTTGGGAACACAAAACAGCCTCCCTTGGAATTTGATGGACTTCACCTTTCGGATCACCTTTTTTCCAACAGTTCTTGAACGTACTCCTCCAAAACGGGGGTGGAGTGTTGGAAAAACCGAAGGCACGGGGGTGGAGTGCTGTACCAGCTCCAGCCCAGTCCATTCTTGAGTAGGCTTTGGGCCCAGGGATCGAAGGTCCAGCGATCCCAAAATTTCATCAGTCTCCCTCCTACCGGTATCGTTTCACTTGGACTGCCGTCCTGAGGTCTTGCCTCCCTGACCACGACCACCTCTGAATCCCCTTCCCCTTGAGGGGCGCCTCGACGAGCCTCTGGCTGCTCCTCTAGGTTTTGCACGAAAGGATGAAGACTGTCCTTCGAACGTTGGGGTGAATGTGGTTGACTGACCTGGCACAGCCTGGGGTACCCACTGAAAAGTAGTCGGGGTTTGTGCCACCATCTGGGGCACTGGAGGCAATGGCAATTGCAGTTGCTGTTGCTGTCTATAAGGCTTGGCTGGCCGAGACGGTAGCCTAGTCCTCATATTCTTCCTCTTTGGTTGAGGACCCTCATCCGGGGAAGATTTTCTTTTGATAGCCAGGCCCCACTTCTGGAGAAGGTTTCTATTCTCCACGGAGGCCTTATCAACAACCTCTTTGACCACATCGGTAGGGAAAAGGTCTTTTCCCCAAATGTTGGAGGAGATTAACTTCCTTGGCTCGTGTCTCACCGAAGCCCCGGTGAACACGAACTCCCTGCAAGCTCTCCTTGCCTTGACGAAGCCATAAAGGTCCTTCGTCACTGTGGCTAGGTGAGACTTAGCCACTACCATGAACATTTCATGGACCTTGGGGTCACTTGCCATCGTCTCAAGAGTAGTCTGATGAGACATTGAGGCAGCCAGTCTTTCTTTTGTCTCGAACTCTCTTCGTAAAAGAGAGTCGGACAGCTTGGGGAGGTCCTCGCCGAATTGCCGTCCGGCAATATCAGCCTCCAACTTTCCCACTGAGAATGTCAGATGGACATCCTTCCAGTCTTTGTGGTCCATAGGCAGGGCCAGCGACAAGGGTTTACACTCCTCCAGGGAGGGGCAAGGCTTGCCGGCCTCGACTGCCTTTAGGACAGCCGCAAACCCTTTCTGTAAAAAGGGGAAGGCTCTATCAGGAGAGGACACAAAAGAAGGGAGCTTCTTGCTCAATGCAGCTACCTTCGAGTTAGAGAAGCCCCTCTCTTTCATCGAGGATGAAAGTAGGGCTTGAGCCTTAGCGTGGTCCATAATAATGACCTCCTTCGGCTCTGTCTCCTCCCTTGAAGCTGGTTCTTTTCTCAGCCGGACATAGCAGTCCGGATATGATGCCTTGCTGGGCCAGAATTCTACCTCCTCTAGGGGAACTGAACCCAGCTTATCCGAGATGACGATCTTTCCAGTCGTCATCGGCATGTGCTCAGCATACCTCCATGGGTTAGCATCTGAGCATATGGGAAGGTCTTTCACATTGAGCCTTTTCCGGGGCCCATGTGATTCTGCCAGGGACTGCATACGCAGTTCCATTGCAGCCGCCTTCTCCTGATTCTCCTTCTGCATTTGTTGGATCATTCCAACAATCGAAGAGAGGGCCTGTCCCAGTTCTACTGGGAGACCAGCCGATGTTGAGGGGATAGGCTCCGGCATCTGAACCGGAGTAGCCGACACCTCGTCGACCTCATCCTCTACGACATCCGGGGTTTGAACTTCATCCTGACCTACTGCCAGGAGGTCTTCTTCCAAACGTTCGTCCAGGTCAGACATCCTGTCATCCAACTGGATGTCTTGCATCGCGACTGCGACTTCCACGTCCACCTGGACTTGATCTTGAGGGATCTCCTCTTGAGGCTGGGGAATCACTGCATCAGCTGATGCCTGGGGAAAAAGATACGCCCTCATCTTCTCACTTGGAAGATAAGGGCCAGAGGTGTTCTTTTTGAAGCCCCTTACCCAAGTACGAAGCTTTTCCCTTGCTATATCCCTTGATTCCGCCGTTCTAGGGGAATCAAAAGCCTCAGTAATCAGGTTAGTGCATACAGTACATACCTAAGGGTCCCAATACTGGAGATCATCCTTGGAGACAGCGCATGCTGCGTGTCTCCTACAACACTCATGTCCGCAGAGGTTCTTGCTGCGGACATTGCAGAAAACATTTCCGCACTTCGGAGGGTCCTCCTGTAAAGAGAAGAAATTTCCATGAGTATCAAGTGAACTATGTATCACTGGATATGCATAGTATAGCATAACAATTCATAAAGGAAAGACACACACTTGTGTTTCCCTCACAACCCATTGTTGCAGCCTTCCAGATAATAAAATCAAAATGGTTTATCTCTTCTAGAGTAACCAATGCAAGGTTTCCAGAGGAAACAAGTGGAGCTCACACCTAAGCAATGATATTAAAATCCTGGATAATAGACAGGGAAGAACTCAGCTTCCTATCTGAGGGCAACAGCAAAGGGCTGTGCAAGAAAACACAATAGTGTTAGAAGATACAGTGCTGTACCAAAACCTTTACTATAGTTTTCTTCTTACTGTATATGCTATACAGAAGAATACTAGTACAGTATAGGGGGATGTGTGCCGGCCTGCCTTTGCCGGCCGGCACACACCACAACTAGCTTTAAAGTATACTACTTAACAGCTATAGGGCGGCAGCACTCTGGTTCAAATGCCTGTGCCGGTCGGCAGCAACTGCCGGCCGGTAACAGCCAGTGTTGGCCGGCAATGGCTGCCGGCCAGCAACTACACAAGGTAGTACCCAGCTGCCGGCCACACTCTTGGTGACCGGCAGACAAGGACTGACATAAGCTGGCAAAGGTACAAGACCGATGCCAGCCGGCAGCAAAAGAACCAGAAGACTACACCTGCCCGGCTGCCGGCCTCATAGGCCGGCAGCCGGGACAGGTACAGCACTAGAAGAAAATAGAATGGATGCCGGGATAAGAGTGTACACAACCTCCAAGCCCGGCAACCGAAAGAGTGCATATAAGGAAGGGGAGAAACTAATTCAGGCTTCCTTGACCAATGCCGTCCGGCTCTGCCGGCAGGCATGGATGAGGGACCAAGAGAGGTCCGGGCAGCAATCGAAAACATAAGACCCTTGCCGGCCAGCACCTCTGCCGGCCGGCAATGGGCTGAGTCAATTCCACATCCCAACCTATACTAGGTCCAGAAGTAGAACGACGTACAGTACAGTAAGACCCCTGCCGGCCAGCTCTGCCGGCCGGCAAGGTACAGTACAGTAATGGATAGGCCATTACGGAGATAGAGGGGGAAGGGACAAGAGGGTCCTGCCAACCTTGCTTTAGTGACAGATCACCCGCAGCCAAGAAACTTACCTTAGCCTAAGGGAGATCTAAGGGGAAAGGCCAGCAATACTTGCCAGCTTCCAGAGCACCAAAGCAAGGAAGGCGTTGCTACTCCCAAGGGAAGAACTTATCCTCCCCCGAGAACAGCAACAGGACTAGTCTGGTAGATCACAAAAGAAGGAATCATAACTACAGAAACCTTCGGTAGTGACCTAAGGGAGCTAAGCTCCCTTTGTAAGTGTTAGGTCAGCGAGGGGGACTCTGCCCCAAGCCAGACAACACAGACTCAGACTAAAAACTCTGTTGTTCTGTCCCTCTGGAACCATAACTACAGGAACAGGAAGGTACAGTAACACCCTAGTATAGTTTTATCAAAAATAAATTCGGAAAAAACCACTTAGGGATAAGCCCAAGGCTTAAACAGAGGGAAACGGATTGCATACCTTCTCCGAAGAAAAGAAAGCAACCGGGGAGTATGATAAAGTATACTAAGGCTCCATAAGCAATTAGCCTAGGCACCAAGAGAATCGATTACCTAATTCACCGAAACTCACACGTATACAATCTTGGAAATATTCCACACAGTCTAAAATGTATAAAATATAGCCTAAAGGTTCAATAAAATTTTAATTACACTCGGAAAAACCAAAATCATGCATGAAGTACTAGGACCAAACGACTAGGCTACATGCCCTAGCGTAGGCCAGAATGGCGAATACTTCGCCAAATAATACTAAGCACGAAAGGAAATCCTATGTAAAGCTAAATAGCTAAAATTTATTAAAGCAAAACAACCAGGAATGTCGCTCTGACTAACTAATTTATACCTAGCGAGCGACAGTGTCCAGGACACCTCTGGTAGGCTACGGCTCTTGTATCAAAGATTAATCCTATTAATCACTCAAAATTTTACCAAGAGCCTACATTTATACATAACAGACACTATACTCAACTTATCAGAGGCCAACGAAGACGGAGAAGCCATGAAAAGCCAAATAAATCCAAGATTTGCGAGAAAAACAGGAAAAAACACCGAGTTGTTAAGCTACGCAAAAAGGAATACAGATGGCGCCAGGATTGGCGCCAGGCACGCATACGAATCGGGGGATAGGGAAGCCTTGGGAGCGGCTCCCCTTTTTCTTTCCTAATTCGTATCTCGTCAATCACCTCCTACGAGACGAAATCTCTGTCCAGGATGTAGATTGCCATGTGACGTGTCTAGAATACGTCCTCTGATATGTCGCGATATCCCTTTCACGAGGGATACTCGCTCCAGGAGTTAGAATTCTGGTACCTTAAGGTAAATTCTCTGGGAATATCGCCGTAGTTGTAATATACCCTAGGAAGCTACCCTATAGGAACTTCCATCAGGACGCCATGGCTTGAGCCAAAATATATATATATATATATATATA
>NC_090738.1:76358133-76360633 GCF_036898095.1 Palaemon carinicauda
ATATATATATATATATATATATATATATTTATGTATATATATATATATATATATATATATATATATATAGATAGATAGATAGATAAATAGATAGATAGATAGATATAAGTATATATATATATATATATATATATATATATATGTATATACATATATATATATATATATATATATATATATATATATATATATATATATATACATATATATATATATATATATATATATATATATATATATATATATATACATATATGTATTGATATATACTGTATATATATATATATATATATATATATATATATATATATATATATATATATATATATATATATATATATATATATATAAATATATATTTATAAATGTATTTATATATACATATATATATATATATATATATATATATATATATATATATATAAATATATATACATATATACTAATATTAACATATATATATATATATATATATATATATATATATATATATATATATATATATATATATATATGTATATATATATATATTTATGTATATATATATATATATATATATATATATATATATATATATATATATATATATATATATATATATATATATCCCCTCTGATGGTCCAGCACTTTGCTGCAGTAGAGGGGCTTGAGTGTCCCAATGATGGGCTGGGCAATGGCGGTGGGGTAGTTTATCCACGCTGGCAGGCTCAACCATACCGCTAAGGCCAGTTCTGAGAGACCAGACCAAGCCTGGACCCCTATAGGCCTTCTCCTTTATTTTAAGATAGGCAAAGGCTAGGAGAAGGAAAACTCCAAAATCAAACCAAACAAGACCCCAACGGCGGAGCTTCCCAGCCCCGGCGGAAGAGGGCAATGCTTGTCGGGCAGGCAACAAGGCGGGCCTTGACATAACAAGAACCCGGCAGCCTGATGCAACCAACATCAGAGAAGCCGCCTGTCTCATATGTTTTGAGCCGCGGTGAAAATGATGTGGGCCAAGTGTGTGTGCGTGGCTGTTGCGAAGCCACGACCACCCAAAACAATATACCCAGCTACTGGCATTCTGTCATTTCCTCCACCCTTCTTCATCTCTTTCTCACCATCATCATCATCATCACCACCAGCAAGTCCTGAGGCGACAGCACCGTGGGTGAAGGGGGCAGGCCTGGATAGCTGGAAGACCTTAGCCCAAGACTGCACTCAGGCGGCGAGTCTAAGATTCAGTCGCTCTCTGGTGACGGTGCCGTGACACCAGAGTTCGGCAGCTGGACCCGTGACTGGGCTGGCCTATTGAGGACACCGCAGCCCACCCCACATGGGGAGGCCCCTAGAAAAGGTGGGGTAAACATGGGACACGGCAAACCCGTCTGGTCAGCTCACCGCGGCTGGCGGACATCCCACTAATGCGGTCGAAATAACAAGAAAAAAATATTAACCTTAGGTGCGTGGAACATCCGCACCCTCCAAGACGTGACGAACACCAACCGCCCGGAACGACGTACAGTACTCGTCTGCAAGGAGCTAGCCCGCTTCAATGTTGATGTGGCGGCTCTTAGCGAGACCAGACTACCCGAAGAGGGCAACATCAGGGAAGCTGGAACAGGCTACACCATCTTCTGGAAAGGCAAGGCCCTAGAGGAGCCTCGCATCCACGGTGTCGGCTTCGCCATCCGTTCCCAGCTAGTGCAGCAGCACAACCTAGCTCCCAAGGCCATCAGTGAGCGCCTGATGACTGTCCGCATCCCCATCACGCGGGACAGACATCTCACCCTGATCTCTGTCTACACCCCGACTATGACCTCAACCGATGATAACAAAGCTGCCTTCTACACCCAGCTCGACCGCACCATCCAGGCAGTGCCCGCCAATGACAAGCTCGTTGTGCTTGGCGACTTTAATGCCCGAGTAGGCAAAGACCATCGCCTGTGGGAGGGAATTATCGGCCGCCATGGCATTGGAAATTGCAACGCCAATGGCCAACTCCTACTGGGTCTGTGTGCAGAACACCAACTTGTGGTAACCAACACCATCTTTCAGTTACCAAAGCGACAAAAGACCACATGGAGACACCCACGGTCTAAACATTGGCACACCCTGGACTACGTCCTGACCAGAGCCAGAGATCGAGGAGACGTCCGCATCACCCGATCCATGCCCGGAGCGGACGACTGCTGGACGGACCACAGACTCCTCGTCTCCCGATTCTCCGTGACGACCTTACGACCACCCAGAAGGGCACCTGACAGCGTACCACACCAACGCTTTAATTGTAGTAAGCTCTGCAACCCACAGGTGGCACAGAACTACAAGGAGGCCTGCGAACAATACCTCGCAGACCCTGTGGGTCAGGCCACTGTTGAGCACCACTGGACCACCCTCAGAAACGCCATGGCCCGTGCCGCGGAGGAAACACTAGGCTACACCACCAAGAAACGGCAGGATTGGTTTGATGAGAATGATGCTACCATCTCTCTTCTCATTGAAACCAAACGAAAAGCTG
>NC_090738.1:76368133-76375633 GCF_036898095.1 Palaemon carinicauda
GTCCACCACATACCTGAGAAGATAGTAGCTGTTCAAAACTTCCCTACTCTCTTGAACGTCAAAGAACTACAAAAATTATTCGGAATCACCGTCACAATTGCAGGCTCTTCTCCTCTCTCAAGGGAATTCCGAAAGACTTGAAGTTGGGTCCCCATCAAGCAGTGGCGTTCTGCCGCACACAGAATACCCTTTTAAACACTGCGGCTTTCCCTTTCCCTGTGTCGTACGCCCATCTCCTTCTCCCACCCGATGCCAGTGACTTCACAACTGTTGCCGTACTCAAGCAGGGGGTCAATGGCTCACCCCGACCTTTGGCTTTCTTCAGTAGAAAACTGTCCAAGTCAGAATACGGTTATTCTACCTTTAACAGTGAATTGCTGACTGTGCATTTAGTTGTCCATCACTTTCACTGCTTCTTAGAATTTACGCTCTTTATCATTCACATGGACCACATGCCTCTGGTGCACACCTTCACTTGATAGTCTGATGACTGGTCCGCCTTTCAACTCTGACAACTCTCCACTGTGTCTGAATACAACTCTATCCTTCAACATGTCCCTGGAAAAATCAATCGTGTTACCGATGTCTTGTCAAGAAACACAATTGCCACTTTCACATGAGATTGGATTACCGCACCGTAGCAGAACCAGCGAAAAGATCTTGAGTTCCAAGAATTTAGTATATCCTGCACCTTAATCCACTAGAAAGACATCAAATTCGACAATTTCAACACCACCATCCTATATGATGTCAGTATTGGTAGATCACGACCATGAGTACCAGACAGTGATAGGTGATTGATTTCATTCAGGGCCTTTACATTCATCATCACAATCTACTGTTCAGCTAATGGAGACGAAGTTCATTTGGCAAGGTATTACTAACGATGCTAAGGATTTGGTCCGCTCATGTACTCCATCCCAAACTTTGAAAGTACATCGATACAAGGATTCAGGGGTAGGCACCTTTCGTTAACCTCAGCGTTGTTTTTCCAAGATTCATATCGACATTGTAGGTCCCCTATGCACATGACAAAGACATCCATACTTGTTTACCTTCATTGACCACTCCGGTCAATGACATCAAGCCATAACCATTTAAAGTGCAATGTCCACCTTATGTACATCCACCTTACTCTTACGGTGGATAGTGACATTTGATATTCCTGAGCATTTTCTTCTGCCACGGGTACCATTTTCAGCTCTCAGTTATGGACACCATTAGCGAATCTCTTAGGCTCCCGCCTATATCAGACCACTGCCTACAATCCTGCATCCAACAGAATGGTTGAACGTTTTCATCGGTCCTTCAAAGCGGTTCTGATCTGTTGATGAAATGACTATAATTGGTATAGTGAGCTTCCATGGGTTCTCGTGGGACTAAGGACCACTCCTAAAGACGCCCTGGATGTCATGGCACCAGAAATGGTGTATGGCGACACATTTTTTGTCCCTTCCAAGTTTTTTTTTCCGTCTGCAACCATCTTTAGCTCATATGTCATGTTGTGGGGAAATTCACTCCATGCTGCCAGACTTACAACTCACGGTTAAGCAACACATAATGACAGATTTGCACAAGGGATTATACATTTTGCCTTGCAACTAAACTAACAAGCCACCGCTAAAGGTGCCTTACAAGGGTCCTTTTCCTTGTGATCAATCCCATATCAAAGTCATTCTTAATTAATATCTGTGGCGAAGAAGACTGCGTCTCCATTGATCACCTAAAACCTGCGTATCTCAAGCATGACTGCCTATAGTGCACCTCTTAAGAGGAAGATGTCCTATTTCACATTGTTCTTTTTAGGTGGGTAGTCATGTAATGTTACTGCTTCACACTCGCTCATACACTGTAATGGTGTTTCTTTTTTTGTATATCTCACTCTGCCTCCGGACTGACAACAGCACGTGTATAATTTTGCCTTTTGCTTTACTATTTTTAATTTGGGGGGGGGGGGACATTCTTGCTCGGAACGGTCACTTGCACTCATCTCGCCTATCTGTTATAACCTGACAGAACCTCGCAAAATACTGAATAAGGGTGTTCAAATTTCAGGAGCTTTTATGTTGTAGGAGTGGACAAGAAACGGTGAAATAGAGGAAAGGAATATTCCTTTGTATGCTTCAGAATCCTTCAGGATTTTACAGATTGCAATGGTATAGAGTTAGTTGGAACTTTTCTCGAGTTTCAGGTAAGCCTTTATTCAAAGTTGTTTAACGAATGGGCAAGTGGAATAGTCTTATTTTAGAAAAACTTTTCTGTTATTATTACTTCTATATTTAAATTTGAAATGACATTATATTTATCATGGAGATCTCCGAATATATCAAACTAGAATATCCCGTGTTTTTTATAGAAATGCTGTTAAGAAGAACATTGTGTTATAATTATTATGTTAAAATAATTATACTTTTAAAAAGTATGATATCTTTCATCACTCGAGAATAATCAGTTTCAGTCGTTGAATGATTGTATTTTGTAATCTATTCCTGATACTTCTATATGTATACCTTGTAATTGACAAAATATCAAACAAAAGGAATTCTAAATAATTATTTTCTAGAAATATATTTCTATTTATCTCATTGATACTATCCGTGTTTCATTTTTTTTTTTTACAAAATGCTTTGGCTGATTAAAGTCTGCCAATGCGATGGAAATGGGCATCAATTTCTCAATATCCGATGTGTTTTTTTTTAGCAATTATTTTCTAATATATATTAATTTATTCCCCTACTTAACCTATTTCTACCACGTTTGGAATCAGCCGACCATTCTTTTTTTTTTTTTTTTTTTTTTTTTTTTTTGATGCGGCAAAATTTTTAATATCTTCATTTAGTCGTGGAATTCGGCTAATATATTCCGGTGCACTATTCTGAGTTTTAATCAAATCATTTGCCATGCCATTCAGTGTAAATTCCAGCTCTGGTAAAATGTAAAGATTTTCTCGGATTTCATCCCTAAGAAAATGTAGGGATTCTACAAATTCCTGCCCTGAGAAAATATAAGGATTTCGTAGATCTCAGCCCTGGGAAAATGCAGGAGTTTTTGCTTTCTCTTATTGGTCTTATCCATCTTGAGGTCAAAGATGTCTGGTTATTGATACACTCACACACACACTCCTCTCTCTCTCTCTCTCTCTCTCTCTCCTCTCTCTCTCTCTCTCTCTCTCTCTCTCTCTCTCTCTCTCTCTCCTCTCTCTCTCGTGTGGATTTTTAAAAATTCAGATTGACAACTGGTTATATACTTGGGTGTGAATTAACTTTTATGAAAATCAATTATCAAATTAGTTGATCATTTGATAGAAATAGCTTTTTATTGACAAAATCTTACTCGTTTTGAAAAGGAGGAATTTGTGTTTTTCACCTTTGAGAAAATATATTAATTTATGGTAATTACATTTACTTGTTGTCGCCCCAACAAAGAAATTTGTATTAAAATTGATAAACTATATATTGCGAATCGAGAACTATCAGATATAGCCTAATGAAGAATGTCTTGATATTGCAACAGTTCTTACAATAACTCAATTGAAAAACAATTTCAATCAAATTATCAATTAATATTTTTCACTCCCTTATATAAGATGTCTGTTTTAAAAATTCATAGAGTAAGAGAAGAATACCTAATGGTTTTAAGATTCTATATGAAATAATGCACAAACATTGGATGAATGTCATGAATGACTTCTTATGAATGGGGGTTTTTTACGTTCTTACAATGGCTTCAAATATATGGTTCCTAAATGCAACAGTAACAAAACTTTTTTTTTTATCATATCTTTTAACCTTATATAATCCTAGTAAGTTTTTCAAAGAGCTAACAAATTATCCTTACGTGCCAAACCTTATTGCTTTACCTTATTTTATATTGGGTTCCCCCATTCCCCTCAGTGTGAGGCACCTCGTATATCCACCAGGGGAGCTGTTAGTGCATCTTCAGGTGTATTCTGCATCTTCCAGTCTTATATGGTCTAGGATGCATCCTAGGTATTTATCGAGCTTATTTTTAAACACATCTACGCTCACCCCTGATACGTTTCTTAGATGAGCTGGCAGCACATTAAATTGTCGCTGCATTATCGATGCAGGTGCGTAGTGGATTAATGTCCTTTGCGCCTTCCTTAGTTTTCCTGGTTAATTTCTGGCACTATCAATCTAGCTCGGCTTGCTCTTTCTGATATTTTTAGCTCCATGATGTTTTCAGTAATTCCATCTATTTGCTTCCATGCTAGTATTATCATGTAGCATTCATTTCTCCTTTCTAGACTGTATAGTTTTTTAAAATGGCAGTCTTCCCCAGTAGTCAAGGTCCTTAACTTCTTCTATTCTAGCAGTATAGGACCTTTGTACACTCTCTATTTGTGCAATATCCTTTTGGTAGTGTTACTACCATATCACATTGCACTACTCCAGTGTACTACGTACATAAGTTTTGTAAAGAATAATGAAGTGTTAAGCTTTTCTTGCTTTAAAGTGTCTTAATAGCATTCCTATTTTTGCTTTACAATTAGCCAACAGTGGAGGCTATTTGGTTGTTGCATAATATATTCTTATTTTACATTTCACCAAGGTCTTTAATTGCTTCCTTGTTTATGATTGTCTCTTTATTAGGTCCCTTATATGCATATACCATTCCTTCTCTGTTTCCATAATTTACTGATTCAAATTTATTGGAGTTAAATTCCATAATATTTATCTCCACCCATTCATATATTTTGTTTAGATCTCTTTGCAGTGAGTTCCTATCTTCATTACAAGTAATTTCTCTACTTATTCTTGTGTCATCGGTGAAACTTCTCACCACAGAGTTTTTAACATCACAGTCTATGTCTGAGATCATAATAACAAACAGCAGTGCAGCTAATACCTTACCCTGTGGCACGCCAGATATTACCTGATCTTCATCTGATTTCTCGTCATTTGCAACCACTATCTGTTTTCCGTTTTGCAGGAATTCTTTTACCCATTTTTCTATCCATCCCAGAATATTAGGCTTTCTCATTTTTTTTCTCTAATATATGATGGTCTACGTTGTCAAAGGTTTTTGCAAAATCTAGATAGATCACATCTGTGTCTTTTTCATTTAACATATTTTTGTATGTTTTCATAGTGTGCAATCAGTTGGGTGTGTGTACTTTTTCCGGGGACAAAACGGTGTTGACCTATATTAAACAAATTATTTTTAACCAAATGATGCATTATTTTCTTTTTTATTACCTTCTAATACACTTTCATAATATGTGATGTTACACTAATAGGTCTATTATTGCTTGCGTCTAGTCTTGATCCACTTTTCAAAATAGGGGTTATATAAGCTAATTTATGTTTAACATATATCTCGCTCATATCTATACTTTGTCTTCGCAGTATTGCAAGTGGCTTCGCAATAGTGTGTGCATTTTTTTTTTTCAACAAAATTGCTGGGACTCCATCTGGTCCGGCTGTCGATCCATTTTCAATTTTGCTTATAGCCTTGACAATATCTGCTTCATTAATATCTATATCCATTAGATATTCAATTTTCCTCTCATATTTCTGTTTCATTATTCTCATTCACAATTCTTGGAGTGAACTTACTCTTTTATTTTTCTGGTAATATGTTTCATATTTCCTATTTTTGTATCCGTTAACTGTCATTCAATTCTTAGAGGGCCTATTTCTAATCTCCCTGTATTCATCTTTTTTGCATAAGAGTATTTTTTTTTTTAAGTGTTCCTTCTTTTAAGTAATTTTTTCATTTTCTTGAGATGTATAATATTTTGTTCTGCAATTCCTATCTTACTTTTTATTTCCATTTTCCATACATTTTTTTCTTCTGCAAGATTTTCCTTCCACTTTCTAATTTTCTGAAATAAGATCGTTCTGTCTCTTGGTATGCATGTCTGTTGTTTATTTTTTCTTTTCGGTACATATTTTTCAAGAGAGAGAGAGAGAGAGAGAGAGAGAGAGAGAGAGAGAGAGAGAGAGATCTTGAACATTAGAGTCTGAACACAATGTCAACAACATCAGTCAAAGCTGTCTTGCAACTGACAGAGAAGTACTCGGTCAGTGATATCGTAATTAATACGCGTCTGTTACGAGAGACATCTGCTCGCCAATATGTTTAGTGTCGAGGCTTCACGTTGGTGATTCTTATTTTGTGTTTACATTGCATGGAGGTGACGTATATATTCACAGCCTTTAGGAATGTTCTTGCTCTAAATAGTTCCTTTTAATTCTATTTACTGTTGATATTACCATCATAATTTATCATAATTTTCTTTAGGATTATACTAATTACAGAAATAATTTTAAAATTAATATATATATATATATATATATATATATATATATATATATATATATATATATATTAATTTTAAAATTATTTCTGTAATTAGTATAATCCTAAAGAAAATTATAATAAATTATGATGGTAATATCAACAGTATATATATATATATATATATATATATATATATATATATATATATATATATATATATATATATATATATATATATATATATATATATATATATATATATATATATATATGTGTGTGTGTGTGTATGTATATATATAATTGTTCCTGAGGAAGTAACAACTAGAATTGTTGTTTAAGTCGATTACATCTGAATCTACAGTTAACAAAACTCTCAAACATGACCTAAAGTTATGATGATTACTTGAATCTAAGAGCTTATATACATAAGTGAACAATAGTATGAAAATTAAAGTAAACACTCGATTTTATTTATTAGTATAAACAGGTGAAATTTGCTTATATATACAAACGACTAATTTCAGTACCCTTTTTCGCTTTATAGAGAATTTCGTGGTGCCACCCCATGTTTACTTCGATTTGCATGCTTTTATTGTTACGAGGCCAGCATGCGGTCGACGTAATTACATCATATTCCAAATCGTACAGAAATGCTTAGTTACTAGGTCATTTTACAGTAGAAATGCGTTTTAAAGTACCTTTTTAATGTGCGGTATGTTGATGGTTTCCCACCATCCTTCCTAAGTGTTTCTTGTGTTTTTTCTATCAGCATTAACATAGGTTAGCCTACCCTACCCGGCGGCCATGCGTGGTAAATTTTCACTATGCACTATACCTTCTTTCACCTAACCATACTGGTTGGGTGAGGCTTTCTATCCTACCATTCTGTTGACTCATCAGGGGTAGGAGCTGAGGTCTTGAAAGTCCCTCTGGGAGTTAGATAGTGTTTCAAGTTCCCCTAGGGTGACTTTTTCACTTTCCATTTAGCCCATATTTTTGGCAGTGCAACAGAGTCTTGAGATCTGGTTCCCTGTGTCTGATTATGTTTAATCATTGGAATATATTACCCCCTGTTCTGATGCTGACTAGTAGACCTCCTTGTGTCACCTTAACCATTATTATGATTCTCTTTTATTCTTTGGTAGGCTACACCTGGTTTTGAGGAATTGTCCTCTGTGCCCTATCACGGCAGACCCTTTGGAACACTATTGCTGTTCTAATGTTATTGTTGGA
>NC_090738.1:76390633-76395633 GCF_036898095.1 Palaemon carinicauda
CAAGTAACAAGACACTTCATAGAGGCTTGGTGCCTATAATTGAGTGTATGATTAGGTAACTACTTAATTGCTGCTGGTATTAGAATCATGTCATATTTCTTAATACATATTATGTGCATTTTACATATAATTACCATATCTTAGAGCCTAAAAAATAAGAGGAATAATAATGTTTTTGAAATTATGTTTTTTGTTTTTTTTTGTTTTTTTGTATTGAAAGAAATACCGTAAAAGTATGTTTCACTAATCATAACTTTCAAATCTGAATTGAATCCGATTGGCTCTACCTCTTGTCAAAAGATGACATGCCAACGAACCTTGTTCCATTCGTGTGAATTATTTTATCCAGTTGCATAAGCATGATATATTGATATTTATATAGAAATAAGTGTGGTAGGTATAAATCATATGCTATTTCTGGCTACTTTTTAACCAAATGACTGCAGAGAAGTTTCCAGAATGCAAGGATAAAAGGGCTCTACACATTGTTTCTTTTCATAGTCAATAGATGGCCTTAGCAGTGGAGTACAAAAATGCTATATCTCACTATCATCCACTCATGATACTTTTAATTTCTTCATTTCTGAATCTATTTGGACAAGAAAATTGCTCCTGAAAAAAGACTCACGCAGATTTGATGTTCCTTTTATTTAGCCGTTACTTAATTATTGATAAGTTACATATTTTACAGAAATATTTCATCAACAAACAATCGATAGTCCAATCACATTTGGGGGTAAAAGGGGATCGCCAGAAAGGCCACATGCACTGAAATCGGTGAGACAATCAATTAATTACCCCGTCATTTGATGTAATTTTTTATTACCTTTTATGAAAGCTAAATATGATTGTTATGTTTCATGGTATGGCATGTATTACTAGCAAAAATTAACTAAAATAACAATATTATTACATTTGAAATGGCATAATAACGATTACGTCTCCAGCTCCCTCCCTCAAATCCTTTACTTTGCCGCCAATAGATGGCATCAGAGACACCTTTTCCATTCTAATAAGACGTAATATCTAACGAACACGCCTGTCAGAAAGTGTGCTTGGAAGGTAGAGGCTAGGGAATTGGTAGTTGGTAAATTGTCAAACGATCCTTTCCATATTAGGAATCAATATTTTTATTACAAAATAGTGTGAAATTTTCATATGTTATTGGAAGTAACTAGGGTTCACTTATGAAAGTGTTCAGTGTTTTCTTTTTTCATCAAAACACATGGATGGTAAGTCATTCTCCCTGTACAAGTAACCATGGTGACAATCATCAACATAGTTAAGGTTGGTGGCACAAGTTTGAGACACCGCTGCTAAATGGAATTTCTTTGAAAAAAAGAACATCATTATTAATACAGATTTAAACTATTTTAGGAGTAATAGTTGTATGCCAGAGGCTGCATAACTATGGTGTAATTTGAGGTTTTTATAGTCAGAGTAATTAACTCAGATAAATAGAACAATGCAAAAGAAATTGATCATATCTCTATGTCTCCACAAACACCTGACTGTGTTGTGTCTACCACTTGCCAATTGGTGTATGTTAATAAGGGCGTTCCAAAGTGCAGAGCAGCTATAGAATTAACCTTATCATCATTTCCTTAGTAAATCCATGCATGACAGTAATACTTTTTGGGTTCATTATAGATTAAAAGAGTCCATTATATATATATATATATATATATATATATATATATATATATATATATATATATATATATTTATATATATATATATATATATATATATATATATATATATATATATATATATATATGTAATATATTAGATAATACTTGTTTAAAATACATGACCTACAGGTCATTGTGGAAGTAAGAGATGTGTGAGAAATGCCATAGTCATATTCTAACCCTTGTAATCCGGACGGAACCAATATTTACCCAGTGGGAAAGAAAAACCTGCCTTTTCCTCACAACATTTATGCCTGAACCAAAAAGCCGATACCCTCTGGATCTCATTAGTCTTTGGCCTTGGTTGTAGTAGAGAGAGAGAGAGAGAGAGAGAGAGAGAGAGAGAGAGAGAGAGAGAGAGAGAGAGAGAGAGAGAGAGAGAGAGAATAAGGTTTATTAAATATGAGTACGTGCAATGTGCTTGTAAACATATGTTATATTATAAGCTTTTTTCCCCTTTAATTACCATAGGGGGAAGAGAAAAGGGGCTTGAAGTAAGATTGTTAGGATTTTGAACTTAAAAAAGTAGATTTGCGCTTCTTTGGGTAAAATTAAACTCATAACTAACTGCTTGAGGAAAATCTTGAGATATAGAGAATTTTTTTTTTTAAAGTATGAGATAATATGCTAGCGAAATATACCACACCAGGATCAATTGAGTGAATATGTGTTGAATAAGTGGGATATATGTATACGAAAAATTCTATAGAATAAATTCGATGAAATCTAGTAAAAGAAAATAGACCCCAATACTCGATTTATCAAATCCAAAGCTTATGTATAACACTACAACTAAAATGGAAATGAATATTAGTTTGATTAATTGGATATATTATCAAAAATATAGAAAAATTAATTAATGAAAAGGCAGTAGTTTTCGTCATAATATGGATATGAAAAGGAATAATTCCTTATATATAGTACGTTCTTAATTCAATAGAATCTTGTTATTGTAATACCGAAAAATTGAATTATGCTCTTGAGTTCTAAAGTAAATACTGATCTCTAGATTGGGATTGAATTATTGTTACGTCCTCTTCGTTTTGATTATGAAGAGGTGCTTAATACAGCTAACGAGTCTCTTCTACCGTTACCACGAGGAAGGTAAGCACTGAATAAATTTTAGCGTGGAAGATAACCCCTTCAGAGAAGAACAACTTTTCACTTCTCTTAGTATTGACACGAGTATGAGGAAAAAGGAGATTATTTAAAGAATAGGACAGATTGTTCGGTATACATTTAGGCACAGGAAAACTTAGTCGCAAACGGTGAGATAATCCACTTTTAAGCTGTAGAATCTCAACGGTTGATATAAGTCTTCCCATACCAATACGTATGTAAGAATATATGTATATATATTTATATAATATATATATATATATATATATATATATATATATATATATATATATGTATATATATATATATATATATATATATATATTTATATATATGTATATATATATATATATGTATATATACATATATGTATATATATGTATATATATATACATATATATATATATATATATATATATATATATATATATAAATATATATATATATATATATATATATATATATATATATATATATATATATATATATATATATATATATATTTATATATATATATATATATATATATATATATATATATATATATATATATATATATATAAATATATATATATATATATATATATATTATATATATATATATATATATTTATTTATATATATATAGATATATATATATATATATATATATATATATATATATATATAAATATATCTATATATATATATATACATATATAAATATATTTATATATATATATATGTATATATCCATATATATACGTATATATACATATATATATATATATATATATATATATATATATATACATATATATATATATATGTATCTCTCTCTCTTTCTCTCTCTCTCTCCTCTCTCTCCTCTCTCTCTCTCTCTCTCTCTCTCTCTCTCTCTCTCTCTCTCTCTCTATATATATATATATATATATATATATATATATATATATATATATATACATATATATATGTATATATATATATATATATATATATATATATATATATATATATATTTTTTTTTTTAACTGTATATATATATATATTAAAATTGATATTTATATTTATATATATATATATATATATATATATATATATATATATATATATATATATATATATATATATGTATGTGTGTGTGTGTCTGCGTTACATTTAAACCCAATTGAAGATTGTTATAAGCTGAGTAAATCTATATAGATTCGGCTATTACACTATTGCTACACAGTTGCAAATTACATTGCCACTAATCCACCTTGATAAATTGGAATGCGTGTAACAGGCCTGTTGAATGGTGTTTGTTAACGAAAAGCAATAAACTGGTTGTAATTTACTTAGAAACCATCATTCTAGTTCGGATGGAATTAGGTCTTGAGATTCAAGAGAGAGAGAGAGAGAGAGAGAGAGAGAGAGAGAGAGAGAGAGAGAGAGAGAGAGAGATTCTGCAATTGGGCGTTCGTGCTGTTGCAAAATGTACAATTTTGTTTTAATTGGAAATCGGTTATCAAGGAGGAAAGTAGGTCATCGCTTTTAAGTCTTGTAGTCCTGAGCTCTAAATTTATATATATATATATATTATATATATATATATATATATATATATATATATATATATATATATATATATATATTATATATATATATATATATATATATATATATATATATATATATATATATATATATATATATGTATATATATATACACACACACACACATATATATATATATATATATATATATATATATATATATATATATATATATATATATATATGTGTGTGTGTGTGTGTGTGTGTGTGTGTGTGTGTATAAATTTAGAGCTCAGGACTACAAGACCTAGAGCGATGACCTATTTTCCTCCATGATAAGAGACTTCCAATTAAAACAAAATTGTACATATTTCAATTTGCAAAATTTATCATTAATTGAATGCCAAGTAACAAACTACCAATTAGCTACGATGGTGAAGATGGGTTGATTTCAATTCTAAGTACAAAATACCTGAATTCGACAGGTATAAGTACAGTAGAATTGTCATTGACTTTCATCTTTCTTCGTGGCCAAGTGGGTTAGTCACTGTCTATATAAGCTTGCCAACCAGGGTTCGATTCCCGGCCGGAGCCAAGCTCTTGTCTTTGTGTGATTTCGCCTGGGGCTCTGATCCCGAGGTCGTTAAGAGAACCCAGACATTAATATATCAA
>NC_090738.1:76415597-76420597 GCF_036898095.1 Palaemon carinicauda
CAGACAGTACTACATTGGATTATTCTCTCTGGTTACGGTTCACTTTTCCTTTGCCTACAAATAAACCTAATAGCCTGGCCCATTTCTTTCAGATTCTCCTGTAACCTTATACCCCTGATAACACTGAGATTACCAAACAATTTTTCTTCGCTCGAGGGGTTTACTACTGCACTCTAATTGTTCAGTGGTTATTTTCCCCTTTGTATGGGTACTTTAGCAACTCTTCTAGGAGATCGGCACTCCAAAACCAAAACATAATTCTCTAGTCTTGGGTGGTGCCATATCCTCTGTAACAGTCTTACAAAGCCTTGGATTAGAGTCTCCTTGCTTGAGGGTATCCTCAGACATGCTCTATCGTGTATATACTATTTTATGTTTCTTTATTCAAGATCCTCATTGGGCTTTTTTCTTTGTTGAATCCCTTGCCTTATATCATTCTGAGTTTCCAACTAGGGCTGTAGGTTAGCTAGTAATAATAATAATAATAATAATAATAATAAGGATAATGAAGATGAATTTCTCCTTTGAAACCTCTTTCTCAAATTAAATAAAGAATGGAAATAAAGTAAGAATTGAAATAATCAATAAACATTAGACCTGAATGTTTTCTGATGTACTACCATCGAATATCTCTTCAAAATATTTATGTAACTCTTGTAAATATTCTCAGAAATACAGTAAGTATATGACCAACTCTCAGCTTCGCTATTCATTTATATATTACGATACGGTATCCGTCAAAATCCTTTCAATTCTCAAAGGAAAAAAAAAAAAAAAAAACCACGGTTTTCTTATTACCCATTAAGAGCCTTGAACCCGAGATACAGAAAACTCAATTCGCCGATTAAATCACACTGAATTTAGTTTTACCGTTAATGAACATCACACCATTCATAACGATTTAATTGATAAGACATAAAAGTTTTTGTAATTCCCCTCTAGATCTCAAATATGACAATATAAATAAATTCACCCACGTACTAATCCTATAGATTACTTGAATCAGTCATTACGCAAATGATTCGATGGAATTTTAAGAGGATATCCAAGTTATGTGTGAGTTGTGCATTGCTGTTTTACAATACTTTCTATTTCTGTTTAATAAATACATGGAGAAGAATAAATAAAAGAAAAAATTCCCCAGCTATAGGATAGTAATAAGGTGAAATGAGTAGTGGATATTCACATCTATCTATTTATCTACTTATATGCATGCAAACCTGTATTTGCAAGCGCATGCATGCGTACAAGTATGAATATGTTACATTTATATCTATATCTATACATAAATATGCCTATATATTTCCTTATTTATTTATCATATATACACAAACACATACATAACTCTCTCTCTCTCTCTCTCTCTCTCTCTCTCTCTCTCTCTCTCTCTTCATATATATATATATATATATATATGCAGAAGAACCAGAGGGAAAATGAAAATACGAAACATACGATTAAGTCCTGACTAGTTTCGTGATACTTCTTCAGAGGACTGAAATCAGTCCTCTGAAGAAGTATCACGAAACTAGTCGGGACTTTATCGTATATTTCATATTTTCATTTTCCCTGTGGTTCTTCTGCATCTGAGCATCACGTTTTTCCTGTGATTTTTCCTCATATATATATATATATATATATATATATATAAACATAAATGTGTGTCTCTGTGTGTATATCATCATCATCATCTTCTCCAACGCTTATTGACGCAAATGGCCTTGGTTAGATTTCACCTGTCGTCTCTATCTTGACCTTTTATTCATTACTTCTTCATTCATCATCTCTTACTTAACGCTCCATAGTCCTCAACCATGTAGGCCTAGGATTTCAAAATATTTTATTACCATGTTAACTCCAATTGAACGTTTGACTAATTAATCTGTCTTGGGGACTGTGAGAAAATGCCTAAACTATCTCCGCCTACCACTCATCATGATCTCATTCACATAATTCACTTGAGTAATCTCTCATATTGGTTCATTTCTAATTCTGTCCTGCAATTTAACTCCCAATATCCTTATGATGAGTTTTTTCTCAGATCTAATAGATCTATTGGATTTTTTTTCATTGTCATACCATGATCCATGTCCTTAGACTAACATTGATCTCAGTAAAGTGATATATAGTCCGACTTTTATGTGTAATTTTAGGCGATTTGATTTCCGAATTATACTAACCTATCCATTGTCTGATTTTCTTTTTTTCAATATTTCACTAAACTCTAATTCCAAAGAACCTATATTGGAGATTGTAGTTCCTAAATACTTGAATTATTCTACTTCAATAATCCTTTCATCATTTTTATTCTATTTATCTCCAGCCTAATATATTTTTGTATTTCCTGCATTAAAATAAGCAAGCATTGCCAATCCTGTTGTGTTCTGTAATCCAGTACAATCCTTCTTCACCATCCCGACTGTTCTGCGCATTATAAAACCAATAAGGATAAACATCATAGTTGCCAGCACATTCCTTTGGAGTACTCTGTAGTTCATTGGAAAATTATATGATAAGACTCCATTAACATTAACTTTATATTTCCTATGCTCATGAACAGACTTAATAAAATCTACATATTTAAGATTAACTCCATAATAACGCTTAACTCTCAAAACAAAATTGGCAGGTGCACGCTAACAGAGGTTTTTTCATAGTCCACAAATGCGAACAAAAGGGGATTTCTATATTCAACGCATTGCTGTAGAACAAATTTGGGACATGTAACTTCTAAATTTTCTAAATAATGGGTGTTCATCTCTCAGTGTTTCATTAATTTGATTTTTCAGTTTCTTTAGAATAAGTATAACATATAATTTCATAACAACTGACGTAACTAATATGCCTCTTCAATTATTACAATCAGTCAGGTCTCCCTTTTTTTTTTCTTTTTTTTTTCAGATCCCATTCATCAGGTTTTACCTCTTCATACCACATCCTACAAAATAACTGTCACCCTCCTTGCTTCTTAGGGGGATTATTGTGAGTTTTCAGGAGCCTCCTGTTTTGTATCTGTTAATTTCTCCATGTCTATTATTCAGTCTGGTTACTTTCTTGAAGAAAAAAAAATCATTGTTCTGTATAGATGGTAGTTGATTCATAAAAAGTATAATATACTTAATTTTATGAGTCGTGGTTATGTAAGTTAATTTAAGTAATTGATTAATGTAAGTGAAAAACAAACAATTTTTTATTCAAATAACGTCAGTGATCCTGAAAATTTAACTTTTAGCAAATTTGTACAATTTGAATCTTTGCTAAAGACTACAAACAGTAATGAATTAATCAGTTTCAGTTATTTCTCAGATTTGAGGTTAAAATGCCTGACTTATAAGATATGCATATATATATATATATATATATATATATATATATATATATATATATATATATATATATATATATATATATATATATATATATATAAATATATATATATATATATATATATATATATATATATATATATATATATATATATATATACATATATATATACATGTATATATATATATATATATATATATGTGTGTGTGTGTGTATATATGTATATATATATATATATATATATATATATATATATATATATACATATATATATGTATATATATATATATATACATAATATATATATATATATAATATATATATATATATATATATATTATACATATAAATATTAATAAACTCTCGAAATTATATACATCATGATTGTTTCAATAACTATAGTGTCATATTAATCCCACTATCATAAAATAATATTAAAACCATATCTCCAATTATGGTTCACCATATATATATATATATAAATATATATATATATATATATATATATATATATATATATATACATATATACATATATATATATATATATATATATATATATATATAAATATATATATATATATATATATATATATAAATATATATATATATATATATATATATATATATATATATATATATATATATATATATATTATATATATATATATATATATATATATATATATACACACACATAGATATATATATATATATATATATATATATATATATATATATATATATATATATATATATATATATATATATATATATATATGTATATATATATATATATATATATATATTATATATATATATATATATATATATAAGTCTTCAATAAATACCAAATGGAAATTCCAGTTATGATATCTGGCACAAATGAACATATCGTGCCTCATCTCTGCAGCAATGGATTTCTGAATGTTCATGCGAACTTATGCTTCCAAGAATTGTTTCCTTTTATGGTTCTAACTTATAAGAATAATAAGCAGCAGGTATATTCAGAAGTTTGCTGAAAATATTAGTAATTATTGTAATATTTTTTTTGTTTCAAAATGAATTATTTTATTTTCAGTCAAATATAAAATATATTTTCTCTGATATAGGGTGCGGGATCTTCAATTCAAAAAATCCTCAGTGTTTTAAGTTTTATTATTCATTTTAATGAATTAACTTCACCTCAATATCAAGAAAATGTTATGTTATATACTAGGATGAACTGGTAAAGTAAGCTTTAGAAGTATCTTGCTAAGGTTTCTTTCTTCTTCTTCTTCTTCTTCTTCAATATGTTATTTTATCACTTCTCCGTTATTCTTTTTGTCTCCTAAAACAATGTTATTACAAGACAAAGATTTACTTTCTTATAAGACTACGTACTCAAAAATATAATCTGATATGATTCGTATATTGAAATTTACTTCCTTATATGCCAAAGAAACAGATTAAATTCTTGATAAATGTAATAATTTCTTTTTCCTATGTCTCTAGGTTTTTTCTGTGAGTATCTGTACTTATATCTTATAAAGAAGTTTTTTATTACGAAAACTAATGAGAGAGAGAGAGAGAGGATGAGAGAGAGGAGAGAGAGAGAGAGAGAGAGAGAGAGAGAGAGAGAGAGAGGAGAGAGAGAGAGGAGAGAGAGAGAGAGAGAGAGTATATTCTGGATA
>NC_090738.1:76425597-76428097 GCF_036898095.1 Palaemon carinicauda
AAGTCCAATCTCAGTGTCTGTATTTCTTCTGCTTTTCTTCAGCCCTAAGTCGGGTGATATGAAAAATGCAAGATAATAAATAAATAACTATATATATATATATATATATATATATATATATATATATATATATATATATATATATACGTATATATGTATACACTCATATATAAATATATATATATATATATATATATATATATATATATATATATATATATATATATATATTTATATATATATATTCAAAATATATGCAAATATATGAATATACATACACACACACACACACGCACACACACACACACATATATATATATATATATAATATATATATATATATATATATATATATATATATATATATATATATATATATATGTGTGTGTGTGTGTATGTGTGTGTGTATGTGTGTGTGTGTGTGTGTGTAAATATCAAACTCAATGGTATATAATATCAAATTCTTCCTTGAGAATAAATATCCAATGGAATTCATTTATGGTAATAGTTTCTGGCTGGGGAGGGAATCGAACCCATTCCAATAAGCAGAAACCATGCCTGAGGGGACGCTACTAAATGAGCTGTCAAGATATCTTTTTCGATATATGAGGATCGATAGAAAAATAGCATAAAAATATTCCTGTTTAATAAAAATATAACGAATTTTACTGAAAATACATATATCCACCAAAAACCTTTTCCTTCATAATGAAGATGGCGTGCCACAGAGAGATGATTCTCGTTCACTAGTAGCAATGACCATCGTACTTCATTTCACCTTTGTTACTACTCCATATCACAGAACCCATACATTACTTAGCAGATCAATATTGCAGCAACGTTACTTGAAGGGAGGTGTTAGTAGAGTGCACTTTCCTCTTGACAAGAAGCATTAAGCTGAAGACGTTTGCCCTCTGAAACAGAATATCTCTTGAACCATTTCCAACTCGACAGAATGTCTTCCATAGAAAAATCCATTGATTATTCTGGAAATCTTAAGTTTTGACCTGTTTGGGTTAATTTGATTACTGAAAATTAACATTGAACCAATGAATTCCACGAGTAAGTTGTCTTCTATTTTCACTATGCTTATATTAATAAAAAAATATCTTACCATAAAAGAATTGATATTATATACATATAACATTACTATCAGGTAATTCTTTCTATTGAATATCCATAATTACTTTTTAAAGGATATTTAATATCCCTATAGAAATTTTCTTTGTTTATATATAATAAAATGTTCTTATTTTAGGTCGGTGTCGATGACCTTGTATGTCAGGATGCTAGAAAACCTCAAATAAATCATTGAATCTTAATTTAGGTAGATATCTAAATATAGATTATGTATTTTCCTTTCACATTCTGTTTAAAGTTATAAAGATATAAATCAGTTGTACAAGGAAATAAAAAACACATTTTATATTGTTAAGAAAAATATTAATACAATATAAATTAAACCTCAAGCAAATAATAATAATAAAAATAATAACAATAATATCATTGAAAATAATAATAATAATAATAATAATAATAATAATAATAATAATAATAATAATAATAATCCTCACCGTCATCATCATCATCATCTTTTCCTAAAAACGTTTGATTTTCTGGGCTCTATTATAATTCGCAGAAAATAAGTATTTCACTTTTTCTTCATAATACCCAAAAGGCTTTATTCAATTATTATTTGTATATAAAATGTATCATACTTTTTAATGTTTATTGCATACGATTTACTTCCAAG
The DNA here is from genome assembly GCF_036898095.1 of Palaemon carinicauda. Lineage (NCBI taxonomy): Eukaryota > Metazoa > Arthropoda > Malacostraca > Decapoda > Palaemonidae > Palaemon > Palaemon carinicauda. The sequence goes on from NC_090738.1 coordinate 76,427,351, forward strand.
ACTATAACTTCCGTATTTGCTAAATGACCAAATTCACTTAAATAATAACAAAATGAACGGAGATATACATTTATATAGCACTACTTGTTGCATTTTTTACATGGACGTCTCTTCTTAACGAACTTTGGCGATAGCTTCATTCTTACAATATAGACATATAGAATATTTGGTCATGCATTATGTTATCTAATAACGTATGAAGGTTGAACTTTCGGTTTATTGGCATCAAAATCTTTGGGTAATGTCATTGCCTGGGGATTGCCTGACTCGGGTCTGATGCTTGCTTAGACTCGTTAGTTACTTTGGACGTTGCAAGCTCACATTTTTTTTAAGCTAATGATGAGGATGCTTAGGGGAGCCTCTATGTCTGTCTGCTGAGTCATCCGCATCCAATGACTGACTCTCCTTGCCCTTAGGTTGGGTGGAGAGTGGGCTGGCTGCTCATCATATGTATATATTGTCAGTCTCTAGGGCATTGTCCTGCTTGATAGAACAATGTAATTGCCCCTTGCCTCTGCAATCCTTAAGTGGCCATTTAACATTTAAGTTACGTTTTAGATGGCAGGATACAAAAGCAAAGACATTCTTACCAAAATATTCATACCTGATATTTTCTGTCAATATTGATACCAGCAGCAAAAGCATGCATCGCCCCTTGCAACATTTTGTCAATCGTAGTACTATTAAAGGACACGCATTAATCTCCAAAGGGCACCTAATAATACAATATGATCACATGACCGATGT
>NC_090738.1:76438097-76445597 GCF_036898095.1 Palaemon carinicauda
ATCGGCGGAGAGAACGAGAGGGGCATGTGGGATAGGAAAAGTGAGAGCCGCAGCAGTTGATAGGGCCTTCTTTGCATTGCAGAAGGCTGCTTCTTGAAGGGGACCCCACTTCAGGTCCTTTAGCTTGCCCTTGAGGGAGGCGTAGAGGGGAGCAATAGTGGCGGCAATGGCTGGCAAAAAACGGTGATAAAAGTTGATCATGCCCAAGAATTCCTGCAGAGCTTTGACGGTCGAGGGCGCGGGGAAGTTCTGAACGGCTGCTACCTTCTCAGGGAGGGGATGGACTCCTTCAGGAGTGATGCGGTGCCCTAAGAAGGACACTTCGTTGGTGCCAAAGGTACACTTGTCGTACCGGACTACAAGGCCGTTTTGTTGCAGGCGGTTGAGCACGATGCACAGGTGACGGAGATGTTCCTCGTTTGAGGAGGAGAACACAAGTATGTTGTCAACATAACATACACAGAGAGGGAGATCCCCTAAGATGCCATCCAAGAGTCGTTGAAACGTGGCCCCAGCATTATGAAGGCCAAAACAGGAGTAATTGAAGGTGTAAGTACCAAACGGAGTGGTGATGGTGGTCTTGGGGATGTCTTCTGGGTTCATAGGCACCTGATAATACCCCTTCAGGAGGTTGAGCGTAGAGAAAACCTTCGCTTTGTGCAGGTAGGAGGTCACGTCGGCAATGTTTGGGAGGTGGTAGTGATCCGGTTCTGTTTGCATGTTCAGGGGCCTGTAATCCCCGCACGGACGGAGGGAGCCGTCTTTTTTCAGAACGATATGTAAGACTGACGACCATGGGCTGGAGGCCTTTTGGCAAAGGCCCATTTCCTCCATTTTGGCGAACGTCTGATTGGCGGCTGCCAATCGTTCCGGTGCCAGACGTCTGAATTTTGCGAAGACTGGGGGTCCCGTCGTCTTGATATGGTGATAAATACTGTGCTTGGCAGGAACCGTGGGCGTTTGGCGAAGTTCTGGACGGAAAACTTCCGGGTAGGACGTGAGGAGGTGGGCGTAGGCATCCATGGGCGCGTTGATATGGAGAGCGATGTTAGAGGGGGCGGGTCGAAGAGGTGTCGACAAGTACAAGTCTGCGTTGACCAATTGTCGGTGGGCGACATCGACCAGTAGGTGGAGATGAGAGAGGAAATCCGCACCGAGGATTGGCATTGTGACATCAGCAACGAGAAACTTCCAATTGAATTTACCGTTCCCGAACGATAATGTGAGGTTCTCGTAACCGCAGGTGGGTATCGCAGATCCGTTGGCAGCTACCAAGCGGACGTTGGCAGATGTAGACAGACTATGTCGTGTCTTGAAGAGTTTCCTTGGCAAAAGAGAACGACAAGCCCCTGTGTCTACCAAAAATGGCACGCCCGTTCCTGCATCATGTAAAAAGAAAAGATTAGAAACACGGGAGGCCACCGCCACGAGCGATGGCCTACTTACACGTTTTTTGGCCACTGACAATCCTCGGCACATTTCTTCGCGTTTGCCCCAAATCTGAAGTGGTAGTAGCAAAACTGTGGCGGATGGGAGGTAGTAAGTGGCTGTAGAAGTCGTTTGTTGGGGCGCAAGCGATTGGTGGGTGGTGGGTGGCTTTGTCGCCGCTTCGGCACGTCACAAGGTAGGCGTGTATGTCCTACGGCATTCATGTCAGCTTCAGTTGACGTTGAATAGGCATCTTCTTCATCAGGGGTGGAGGCGTTGATGGAGGTCTGGAAGTGGCTGTCCATAAGGGCGTCGGCTTTGGTCATCAAGTCCTTTATGGGTAAACTATCGACATCGGGTATGGCAGCGCGTATAGGTCCGGGTAAACGGCGTATCCAAAGGGCACGAAGTAGGTTCACCTCACGAGGAGAGCCGTCTGCGGCAGGTTGAAGGTGAGCGATACTGGTCATTTCCCTAAGGGCAATCGAAGCCCTTTGGTCCCCCAACAGTTGTTGCGAGAGCTGGAAAAGCTTTACTATACGGGCGGCTGGTGACGGCGAGTACTGCTGCAGAAGATATGTTTTGAGGGCGTCATACTCTATTGGGGTGTCTCCTTGTTCACAAAGCCAGTCGGATATTTCTGGGAAGGTGTCCTCGGGTATCGCCACGAGAACATAATCTCCTTTGGTGGTTGAGCGAGTCCCGCCCTTGATGCGAAACTGGACTTCTTCGCACTGAAACCAAGCAAACGCCTCTCCGCTGGCAAACAATGAAAGCTTGAACGGGCGTGCTGCAGCGCCAACTTCCGTAGAGTCCGCCATAGTACCAACGATAGAGGGGCGAGGGGGGTGGGGGTGGAAGGCGGTGGGAGCGAGTCGACTTCCGGGGTCACCAATGTGACGGGCCGACAACAAGGATGTGACTCAAAGGCAGGAAGCAATCAACTGAGTTATTTATTATAGAACACTCTCCTTTATATACAAAACCTCAAGGCAACAGGCTTTTTCATGTTCACAAGACAGACAATGTTACAGAGGAAAACCGGAGACATGATTACTCAGGTTCTTTTTTGTGTGAGGGAAGAGCGCAGATACAAGCATAATATATACAAAATAATTTAAGTACGATCATGTGTTACACAGTTGGTACAATGGCTATGACTATAACTTCCATTTTTTGATAAATGGAACCTTTTACCTAAATAAAAACAAAATTACTTCACATTTACATTTATACAATATTATATATTGCCTTTTATTATATGAAAATCTGTTCTAAACGTAATTTAGCAAAAGCTTCATGCTTATTATATAAACATATGCGATATTTGGTTATGTATTATGTTATGCATGTTAGTTGAACGTTCGGGTTATTATCATTAAAATCTGTGGGTGATGTACATGCCTGGTGATTGCCAGACTGAGGTTTGAGTTATGCTCGAACTCATTAGTTCCTTTGGTCGCTGATACCTCAACATTCATTTGAGCTAAGAATGTGGTTGCTAAGGAGAGCCTATGGGTATTTATGCTGAGACATCAACAGTCATCGACTGGGCCTCCTTGGTCCTAGACTGGAAACTAGCCAGACTCGGAGCGCCCGGCTCCCTCATGGCCACAAAAAAGTTAATAAACCGCTCCCCGAGGGGCTCTAAAGCAGTTACAGCTAAATCAAACTGTAAAGGGGAAGGGTACTCAACTTTGACGACAAAAGGGAAGCCATCGTGCGAGGAAACACCACAAAAAGCAGAGAAAAGGCACTCTTGGCAAAAACACGAACGCGTAGGTAAGCTGCGAAAATTGGAATAAGTTTATCAGAGATGAACAGTACTATGAAGGGAGAGGATATGTAACAGCTCTTCACCTATCTTCCTCCTTAGATTCCTAGACTGGGTTAAGTCTGTTTGGGGTGCAGATATCTATGGATATCTACGGATACGTCCCTGATTTTACACTATATCTTAGGATAATCGTTCCGGTGTTTAGAACCCCGTGATACCTGCCGAAAGGAACTTCCATCAGGACGACATGGCTCGAGCCCCAGAATTACGTTTTAGTTAGGGATATACAAATGGATGAAATCAAAGATATTCTTACGAAAATATTCATAACTGATATTTTCCCTCAGCATTAATAATATGACAGCACCAAAGGCATGTACTGCCCCTTGAAACATTGCGTCAACTGCACTGCCATCGAGGGACACACATTCATCTCCAAAGGACACCCATTAATAGAGTATGATCACAAGAGTGATGTTTATCGAGAATGATAAACGACTGTAGACCATGAGAACCGAAAGGCCATTATTCGCTGCAATTTTTTTTTTAAATGCATTAACAATTCTATTCAATGTATTTATGTTTATTTTTCATTAACGATGACTTTTATGCTTTAGAGCACTGTTTCTCAACCTTTTTCTGGTGGTGGCCCCCTTCAAGCCAGTGCAAGTTGTTGTGGCCCCTCCATGCCAACTCTGAGTTCTTACCCCCCCCCCCCCACACACACCCGCCTTCCGTCCATCACCTTAATACGCCTAGGGAAGGTATATTAATGGTTCTAGTTTGAGTAGTACCATGTACTCAAAACACTAATTTCAGGCATGAATCAAATACCAATATTAATTGGAAAAATATTTTATTTGAACACTTATCTATTTACAAAAGGAATAAAAAAACAAGGAATACATGTAGGTACAATTGGCTTTATCTTGAAAGGTTTCAGTGGGATCCCTGTGACTGATGCAAGGCTGCCAACTTGTCAATGTTTGGCTTGAAAGCTGTCAGAGAGAGACGTAAATCGCCTCTTTTTTCTATGCCAAGGCGATTTCGTGTCTTTGACAGCAGGTACATCACCCGACTGAAACCAGTCTCAACCAAGTAAGACGTGGGAAAGGCAAGTAAGAGCAACTTCACATCTTTCCAGAGTATTGGGTACTTCTTATACACATCTTGATTCATCCACAGCTTCTGGTGTCCTCCACGCTTGAACCTTGCTTGAGCTGTTGTGTTATTCTGAAGTTCAATGAGACTTTCTTGTAGGGTGACATCAACTTCAGATACATCAGCAATGAAGGGATCCACAAACCAGTGTGGCACAGTCATTTGGAGTGGGTCAGAGAAGCGAGTGTCCATATCATTATGCAACTGCTTCAGATGGTCAACATACACTGCTAGGTCATCATCAAGCAGATCGGTGGATATAACTGCTAAGGAAGGAAACTGTGCAAACTCTCGTCTTCCAAGGTTCAACCAGAACAGCTTGAGTTTCCCTTTAAATGTAGTAATTGCCTCCTTGCAGGAAAACATGGTGGAGTTATTTCCTTGAAGCTCTTTGTTCAGAACATTTAGCTTTTCAAATATGTCAGACAGGTAGAAGATGTAACTCTTTGCATCAACAAGTTTCTGCCCAAGTTCTGTCCCACTAAAGAAAGAGATAACACTGTCCCAAAGTGCAACAAAACGGTTCAGGCAATTACCTTTAGAAAGCCACCTGACTTCTGTGTGCAACACAAATTTTTCAAATTCTTCATTGTTCTTTTCACATAATTGCTGAAAGAGGCGATCTTTCAGTGCACTACTTTTTATCAAGTTGACAGCCTTGATAACATGCCCAAGTGCTTTATGAAGACGTCCTGCTAGGTTTTTGGCAACCAGGTGCTGCCGGTGAACAACACAGTGCACACAAACGACATTAGGAACAGCTTTTTTTAAGTAAGCACTGAATCCCCGATACCTTCCTATCATAGCAGCAGCGCCATCTGTTGCACAAGCCACAATGTTCTTGAGTGGAATGTTGTTCTCCTCAAAATAGACCTCAAGTTTTTTGAAGATGGATTCTCCTTTAGTGTCAGTCGTTAATTTCAATGCGAAAAGCATTTCTTGACATATTTCATCTACATCAAGAAACCTCACAAATGCCATCAAAACAGCAGAATTATCAGGTAAAGTTGATTCGTCGAGTTGAAGCGAGAAATCATTCACCTGCAGTTTTGAGATTAATTGGTTTTCAACATCAGCTGCCATCTCATCAATACGGCGTGATACTGAGGAGTTGCTCAGAGGAATAACACTAGTTACCTCTTGTGGACTCTGATTCATGACTGTTGAAAGCACTACAGCCACTGCCGGCATGATCAGAGATTCACCGATAGTATGAGGCTTACCTGCTTTTGCAATCAAATTTGCTATCTTGTAAGAAGCCAACATCCCTCTGTCTACTTTTGCCACTTTTTGGGTAAACATATGATTCACTGTCATCCTTCCTTGGAACTCATCACGTAATTTCTTGAAGAAATCTAGCGGCTTGTCTTTCTTGTCTTTATGTGCAGTCTCCAGATGCTTTTTCAGTTTGCTGGGACGCATACTTTCATTTGAGAGTGAGGTCATACACAGCAGGCACATAGGCATTGTAGTATTTTGTGGAGATTCAATGAATCCAAAAGCAAGATATTTGACAGAATACTGTCTGCATTTTTTCTTAGCTGGACTGGTCATGCTTATCTAAAATAAAAAACAAACAAAACTCATTAAAACTCAGTACCGCTATTATTGTCTGGGAAATCATTTCCCTCCACATATTCAAACAAGCAAATAAAAAAGCAAAAGTTATTAGCCATAAAAGATACTCTTACCCCTCCCTCAATAACAAATAAAGTGAATAGATAAATAAAATTCATGACAAGTATGTGTGTGTGTGTGTACTGAGTGTACATGAAAGAGACTGTGTATGTAAGTATAAATGTATGTTTGTACACTTTATGTAAGTATAAATGTATGTTTGTATGTACATACGTATGTGGATATAAAGTTATCTTTCACAAACCTCTTTGGTAGAACTTAAATCAAGTCTCTTCCTCGCAAGTCTATGTTAAACTGAAAGACGGATCTATTATTGAAGAAGAAACAATATAACGGTTATATTATAACCCATATACCGTTGCTGTTAAAATTGTTTATAAACATCTTAATGGTTGTCGTTCGGAAGTTTACCAGTCAGCATAATCTTTGATAGTTCAGTCTTTTACCACTCTGCCTGCTAGAGAGAGGGAGAGAGAGAGAGAGAGAGAGAGAGAGAGAGAGAGAGAGAGAGAGAGAGAGAGAGAGAGAGAGAGAGAGTTAATGGTTTTTGTCAAGGGTCATAGTTCAGCCTTTTACCACTCTGCCAGCTAGAGAGAGAGAGAGAGAGAGTGAAGAGATTATTGAATATTTCACTGTCTGCAAAAATTACCTGGTATATTGAATTGAATGATGTTCAAACTAAACTCAAGCATATTAATGATTTATTTCATAATATTACACATTTATATATTTTGTGGGTCCTAAATTTTCTGTGGCCCCCCATGGCCCCCCATTTTTCAAATTTTGCCTTGTGGCCCCTGAAAAAATCTCATGGCCCCCAAGGGGGCCATATGGCCCACGTTGAGAAACACTGCTTTAGAGTATTTTTGACATTTGACTGGTCTGGTCGGGAGATCAGATTAGAAGGTCTTGTTAGTTGGAATTCACTTCCTTAAATTATATAAATAATTGGCAATATCATTGGGACAATTTTTTTTTTTAATATTAATGAATAATAGGAACGTAGTACACAATCCTTTAATTCTCTCACCACGATGCCGATTCCTTAATTTGTGAGTGGCCTAATGGATGGAAAAAAAAATAATAAAGAAAAAATAAACAAATAAATGTCCAATGACATGCCACCTATATGTTTCTAGAAATAATACTTTTTCGATTAGAAAGACTGGTTTAATCATTAAGAAGAAATTCGAAATAGGAGAAATAAATAATACCTTAGAAAAAAATTTCAATATAAGGCATGAAACTAGACATTATTAGGAATATGAGCGATAATATAATGGTAAAAAAAACAATAAATATAATCATTACCTACGAAATACGTATTAAAATCCTTATAATCATCTGATATTGATAGCAATATATTATTATTTATGAAGTGGACATTATTACGTGCATAAATATGCAGTGAGGGTGCGCCTCTAAACCAAAAATATAAGTATATTCCATCCCATATGAGATTTCCCGTAAAAAATCCTATCACAAAAGTACAGCTC
>NC_090738.1:76448097-76450597 GCF_036898095.1 Palaemon carinicauda
AGCCAACAAAAGGAATAAAAATCAGAAATAGGAAACGCCAAAAGAGAAAATAAAATTAAAAAGAGAAAATAAAAGAAGCAATAAAAAACAGAGTTAAGTTCGTCTTTAAAATGACAAAGTAGAAAATAAAAATTCAATGAAAAATTAAAGCTTTTGTTTGAGAGAGTTTAATAAAAAATAAACCTTGGGGTTTTAAACGACTGGAAGAATGTTACCTTGTATTGATAAATTTCAAAGAAAAAGAAAGAAAATAGATAAAGGTAATTAGAAATTGGGAGGGTTAGTGAAGGGGATGGAGGAAATTGCCCACCAGTGATGGGATAAAGGACTACCCGTAAGAGAGGAAAGAATATCCCTTCAAAGGTTAATAGATGGATGAAGGAAAATAGAGTGATAAGTGCTTGAATGTTCACAATTTCTAAGCATTGTTGGAAAGACTTGCTATTTAAATGAAAATTTAAATTGTACCGAAATAGATGTATGAAATATCTCTCTCTCTCTCTCTCTCTCTCTCTCTCTCTCTCTCTCTCTCTCTCTCTCTCTCTCTCTCTCTCTCTCTCTCTCGTATCAATGTCAGAGAATTAATAGTCCATTCCAAAGCAAGTGAACGCAGAGAAAAACAAAGCACAAAACGATCGGAGGGATATGGAAAATATTTCTATTGTAAGAATATAAAATGGTCAGAAATAAATGAAGAATTGAACAAAGATTGGAAAAATGTATTAGTAAGTGATAATATGCAGGTAAATACGGATATGATATACAAAATACAGGAAAAAATTGTTGAAAAATATGTACCGTAAAAAAAAATTAAAAAAAAATAAAAAACATCAGACATGCATACCAAGAGACAGAAGGATCTTATATCAGAAAATAAGAAAGTGGAAGAAAAATCTTGCCAAAGAAAGAAACGTATGGAAAATGATGGAAATAAAATGTAAGATAGAAAATGCAGAAAAAAATATTATATGATCGAAAGAAAATAAAAAAAGGGACTTAGAAGTCAGGACATTTCAAAATATCAAGAAAACACCCAAAGTACTTTGCTCTTATGCAAAAAAGATGAACAAAGGGATATTAGAAATAGGCCCTCCAAGAATTGAAGGATGGTTAACGAATAAAAAAAAGGAAATATGCAACATATTAGCAGAAAAATATAAGAGTGAATTCAGGACAAGAATTGCGAATGAGAAAAATGAAACAGAAATGAGAGAAGAAAATAGTGAATATCTAACGGATATAGATATTAATGAAGTAGATATAAGTGAAATTAAAAATGGATCAGCTGCCATGCCAGATGGAGTTCCGGCGATTTTGTTAAAAAAAATGCAAACGCTATCGCGAAGCCGCTTGCAATACTGCTAAGACAAAGTGTAGATATGAGCGAGATATATGTTAAACATAAATTAGCATATATAACCCGTATTTTCGAAAGTGGATCAAGACCAGAGGCAAGCAATTATAGACCAGTTAGTCTAACATCACATTTTAAGAAAGTGAATTAAAGGGTAATAAAATAAAGAATATAATGAATCATCTGGTTAAAAATAATTTGTTTAATGTAGGTCAACACGGTGTTGTGCCCAGAAAAGGTACACAAACCCAACTGATAGCACACTATGAAAACATATATAAAAATATGATAAATGAAAAAGACACAGATATGGTATATCTAGATTTTGCAAAAGCCTTTGACAAGGTACACCATAATATAATAGAGAAAAAAAAATTAAAAAGCCTAATATTAAGGGAAAGATAGGAAAATGGATCAAAGAATTTCTACAAAACGGAAAACAGATATTAATTGCAAATGACAAGAAATCAGATGAAGCTCAGGTCATATGTGGCGTGCAGGGTACGGTATTAGTTGCACTGCTGTTATTTACTATTATCTCATACATAGACTGTAATGTTAAAGACTCTGTAGTGAGAAGTTTCGTCGAGGACACAAGAATAAATAGAGAAATTACTTGTGATAAAGATAGGAACTCATTACAAAGAGATCTGAACCAAATATATGAATGGGCGGATATAAATAAGATGGTATTTAACTCCGATAAGTTTGAATGGTATATGCATACAAGGGACCTAATAACGAGACAATCACAAACAAGGAAGCAGTTAAAGACCTTAGTGTAATGTGAAATAGGAAGATGTTATGTAACGACCAAATAGCAACACTGTTGGCTGAATGTAAAGCAAAAATGGGAATGTTATTCAGACCACTTAAAAAAGGAAAAGCTGAACACATGATTATGCTGTACAAAACTTATGTACGTAGTACAATCGATTACTGCAATGTGATATGGTTCCCACATTACCAAAAGGATATTGCATAAATAGAGTGTACAAAGGTCCTTTACTGCTAGAATAGAAGAAGTTAAGGATATTGACTACCGGGAAAGACAGCATTTTTTTTTTTTAATTATACAGTCTAGAAAGGAGAAGAGAACGCTACATGATAATACAAGCAAGGAAACAGAATCGAAGGAATTACTGA
>NC_090738.1:76460597-76463097 GCF_036898095.1 Palaemon carinicauda
GTTAATGTATTTTGTTTTTAAATATGTATGCCTATTTGATAAATTATGTTATCATCATTCATATATATTGATATATTTTCATAAATAAAGGGGGTTATAATACTAATTCTAAGTCTTCAGTGTTTTAAATTGGATTATTCACACCAAGAAATAGCTTTACTTCAATATCTAAAAAGAGAGCGGACTATGCAATGAAGATGAAATATCATTGAAGGTAGAATGGATTAATGAGATAGAACCATTCAAGTAATTAGGAACTATAATCTCTAGTACAGGGAATTTAGAACTGGAGTTTATGAGATATTGAAAAAAGCTAATCCGGCAATGGCTAGGTTAAGTACAATTTGGAAATCGAATCGTCTGAAATTAAATATAAAAAATCAAACTATATATAAGTTTAGACAGATCAGTGTTACTCTATGGACATAGGTCATGGTATGAGAATGAAACAATCTTCAATATATTTAGTAAATATGAGACAAAACCCTCAGATGGATAAAGGGAGTTAGATGCAAGGATAGGATTAAAAATGAAACTGTAAGCGAGATTACTCGAGTGCCATATGTGGATGAGATCATGATGAGGTGTAGATGGAGATGGTTTGGGTATGCTCTTCGCAATCCCCAAGAGAGATGAATTCACCGAATGTTCAGCTGGCTCCACAAGGCACTAGAAGAGTTGGAAGACCCAAACCTACATGGCTGAGGACTTTGAAGCACGAAGTAGGAGATGATGAATGGAGAAGTGATAAATTAAAAGCTCAAGATACAGATGACTGGCTAAAACTAATCGAGGCCCTTTGCGTCATTGGGCGTAGATGATGATGATGATGATGATGATGATGATGATGATATTCTAGGATGAATTGTATACGTAAACTTTAAAAGTCTCATCTTCTTCTTCTTCTTCTTCTTCTTCTTCTTCTTACTGAAATGTTGAAGCTTGATTACTTCCTTGGAAACTTCATGTTCCGAGTCTAGCTAATGAAGCATGTCGTCGAACTTAATTGCTTGTTTTACCTTTAAGATAAAAAATGTTTAACGTAACGACATTTTACGTCTTCAGGTTCATGACTTTTGCCATACATTACCTTTCTTGATAAAATTATCATTAACTGTATATCATCTTATGTAGAACGAACACAAAGTTCCAATTTTTCCTTTTGTTCATTATCGAGAATTTAAGGATATGATATTCTATATACCATTAGGCTAGAATTATTCTTTGAAATTATTAATAATTTAGAATTAAAAATTTGATTTAGCATAGGCTGGAAATTAAGTTTTGTAAATATATATACAATTTTCTTATAATTCAGATGTATTTGAATGAGGAAATAATCTAAAAGAGTAACTTGATTTCTATACGATAAGAGAAAATATAGGCAATGAACCAAGGTAAATCTGCGACAAAACTAAGATTATCTTCTCTCAGTGTTTCAAAGATAGAATGTTGTGGAATAACATGACATAAGCTTGTTAAATAGTTAAAGTTTGATGAATAAGAATTTAGTGTAACAAAAACAAAAATCTATTTGGCATTGAATGATGGATGCTTGCTGAATGTGTACTTTTGATTTGATGTTATAACGGAAAACTGCTAACTTGAGAAACATTTAATTTTTTGCATGAATTTGAGCAATAAGGAAGAATAGATATATTATGTAGAAACTACTAAAAACCGTTCGGAAACGTTTGAATTTAAAGTATTTGAATACCTTCTCTTTTACTCTTTACATTATCTAAGACTGGTCTTCCAATAGTAATTTCATTAAGTAAACTAAGACCCAAGAAGTAACGACAAAACTGCTGGATATGACAAGAAAACATTGAAGAGTTTTCAAACATCGTCTTCAAAATTTCATCTTCTTAATTTGAAGTTATATTTTAAACGTAATTAATAGAAAAAAAAATCGTGCCTATCTATATACATATTTTACCGCAAGTGATATACAGTATATCGGCAGTGACATAAACTTTCCACATATTTTCATATGATAATAATTTTTGTTACATTATGTAATACATTCCCTAGGTTACTTTAGACGAAATTGTTACGAAATGTTATCTATATTGTCCATTTTTATTTTTGTCGCATAATAAAATGTTATTCCAAGACTTGACCGAGACAGACTAAATTCCTATCTATTTTCTTTGCTATGTTTGTAGATTTTTATGTGAGTTTGCATTTTTTTTTAAGAAGTTTCTCATAACGAAAAACAGAGAGAGAGAGAGAGAGAGAGAGAGAGAGAGAGAGAGAGAGAGAGAGAGAGAGAGAGAGAGATGAGAGAGAGAGAGAGAGAGAGAGAGAGGTGGGGTTCATTATGGATATCATTTAATTTTCAACTAATAATTGCATAATTTCCTTTACTTTTCCTGCAAAGACGACAGTGTACGTTATAATAGATTTGTAAGTTTGTTTCACCTAAGCTACATACAATTCTAATTCACATCAAAACACAAAAAAATTATGTATAAATATTCCCCATACATAACATTTC
>NC_090738.1:76470597-76478097 GCF_036898095.1 Palaemon carinicauda
CAGATTATTGACAGGCAATAAATAGACAGGTTAACCACAATTATATATATATATATATATATATATATATATATATATATATATATATATATATATATATATATATATATATATATATATATATATATATAAGAAGAGGATAACCCAAAACTTTAAGCATAAGTATGATAGTAAACAGGGCTTGTTTGTCTGAAAGAAAAACATTAGATGCCACTTTTAAGATACAGAGGTATCAAAGTCATAAAAGCCTGTATTACAAATCAATGACATTAGCGTTAGAAACGCTCGGCACACATGTCTGCACTTATGCTAGGTTCACCTTCGGAAATGGAACAGTCTGGATGGGCAACACAGTGCCCTCACTTAGTTTGTAGTACAGTATGTAACTACACACTCACCCTGGAATTAATCGTCCCAATTAAGACCACTGTTCCTCGCAGAGTTAAACAGTAGGGTTAACACCGCGACCCACTGCTACCACAGATCTCTTTTAGTTCCTCTACTTGCTTCGCATAGTGGCGAAAGAACACTCTGGAAGACTTCCAGCCAGTGTATGAACGGAGATGTTCAAAATCCATGCAATTAAAGAAATTTAAGAATGAGGCAACTTTCCTCGGATCGTGACCTGCGGGTGTATTGTCAGGATCCGCTCTGCGAATAAAATATGTGATTTTCGCTCTGAGTTGGTTCAGAGATAAATTTGAGCCTGATGTTTCTCCCCTGAATAGTTGACCACCCTTGAAGTCTGAAGTTCTATGAAGATGGACCTTTAGGCATTCTACTGGACATAGAGATGCATCTTCTTTCAGAGGGCAGATTCTCCAGGGACCCCACCTGTTGGTGGGTAACTCATTCTTGGCGAGAAACGTAGGATCCGGAAACAGGTTCAGTTCTTCCCCATCCAGGAACTGAACACGACCTGCCTCTCTCGAGAGGCTACAATCTCACTAACCCTGGCCCCTGACGCGAGTGCAAATTAGGAAAATAACTTTTTGTGTCAAATCCTTTAACGCACATTCTTCATTGCTCAACAGAGAAGCGAAATGAAGAACTTGTCTAAAGACCATGAAATGGGCTTTGGAGGTGCTGAAGGTCTGAGCCTAGCACAGGCTTTCGGGACTTTATTAAAGATCTCGTTACCTAGGTCGACCTGGAAGGCATATAGAATGGGTCTTGTCAAAGCAGACTTACACGCTGAAATCGTGTTCGCTGCCAACCCTTGACCATGGAGGTGGGGAAAAAAGATAAGCAGAAGTCTGTCAAGATCTCCTGCAGAATCTTCGCCTTGACAAAAGGCCACCCATTTTCTCCAGGATGACTCATATTGCCTTCTAGTAGATTTGCATTTATATTCCTCAAGGAAGTCTATACTGGCTTTCGAAATCCCGAAACGCTTTCTCACCGCTAGGGAGAGAAAATCATGAACTGCAGGGTCCGGGTTTTCTGTAATGAAGCGCAGACAGTTGACTTCTGGACTCGCTGGGTCAGAACTGGATCTGGTAGTGGTACAAACTTCAGCTACAGTTCCAATGCCAGGAGGAACCACACGCTGTTCGGCCACTTGTGGGCCACTATTGCCGCTACCCTTTGAAGGATCTCAGTTTGTTGAGGACCCTCAACAGAAGGTTGTGAGGAGGGAACAGATAAATCTTGGACCATCTGTTCCAGTCGAGGGACATCGCGTCCACTGCTTCCGCTAAGGGGTCCTCGTACGGGGCACGTACAGGGGCAACTTCTTGTTGTCTTTCGTCGCAAAGAGGTCTATCTGCAGTTCTGGGACTGATTCAGAATGAAGGAGAATGATCCTGCGTCTAAGGACCATTCCGACTCTATCGGTGTGAACCTGGATAGAGCGTCCGCTGTCACATTGCGGACTCCTTGAAGGTGAACTGCCGACAGGTACCACTTCTTCTTTTCCGCCAATCGGAAGACGGCCAACATCACCTGGTTGAGAGGTGGTGACCTCGATCCTTGTCGATTCAAGTATCTTACAACTACCTCGCTGTCTATTACCACTTTATGTGGAACGAATGACGCGGGGAGACTTTCTTTAAGGTAAGGAGCACTGCCCTAGCTTCTAGAAAGTTTTATGAGAAAGGTCGTGAATAGCCTGGACCAAGTCCCCTGGACTTTTTTCCGATGAGAGTGACCTCCCCATCCCTCCTTTGAGGCGTCTGAGTGAATCGTCACCGACGGGGGAGGTGGCTGAAGAAGAACCTGACTTCTTTAGATGTCTGGCTTGGGACCAAGGCCTGAGAAGAGTACTTAGCCGAAGCGGCTGGACTTCTCAGATCTCTTCACGCGTTTGATGCATAACTTCTCCAAACTCCGATTGCATCCTTTAGCTGTGCTCTTAGCACTGGGTCTGTCACCGAAGCAAACTGGAGAGAGCGCAGTACTCTCTCCTGCTCGTGTCTTGATATCCTTTCGGAATCTTGAAGTCTCTTGACAGAACCCGCTATCTCCTTCCTTTTCTTCGCTGGGGTGGAGAAACGGTGTGACAAAAGGTCCCAGTGGATCTTAGCCACTGGAACTTTTGAGATGGAGAAAGTCGAGACTTTTTCTGTTGATCTTGAAGCCTAGGTACTCTAGGAACTGGATCACTTGACTGGAAGCTTGCATGCATTCTGTCTCGGATGCTGCCCACACCAACCAGTAGTCCAGGTAGGCTACTACCTGAATTCCCTTTAGGCGAAATTGTTTGAGAGCTACGCTCGCAAGCTTCGTAAAAATCCTTGGGGCTATGTTTAGCCCGAATGGCATGGCTCCGAAGGCGTATAGTCTTCGCTGTAGCCTGAACCCTAGGTAGGGGGAGAGTCGATGGCTAATTGGAATGTGCCAGTAGGCATCTGACAAGTCTATAGAGACGGAATATGCCCTCTTGGGCAGTAAGGTCCTTATGTGATGCAGTGTTAGCATTTTGAATTTGCAATTCACTATGAACTTGTTAAGTGGCGACAAGTCCAGAATGACTCTGAGCTTTTCCGAGTCTTTCTTGGGAACACAAAACAGCCTCCCTTAGAAATTGATGGGCTTCACCCTTTTTCTCCAACCGTTCTTGAACGTACTCCTCCATAACGGGGGTGAGTGTTGGAAAAACCGAAGGTACGGGGGTGGAGTGCTGTACCAGCTCCCGCCCAGTCCATTCTTGAGTAGGCTGTGGGCCCAGGGATCGAAGGTCCACCGATCCCGAAATTTCAGAAGTCTCCCTCCTACCGGTATCACCTCACTTGGACTGCCGTCCTGAGGTCTTGCCTTCCTGACCACGACCACCCCTGAATCACCTTCCCCTTGAGGGGCGTCTAGACGAGCCTCTGGCTGCTCCTCTAGGCTTTGCTCGGAAGGAAGTAGACTGCCCTTCGAACGCTGGGGTGAATGCCGTGGACTGTGTCGACACGGCCTGGGGTACCCACTGAAAGGTGGTCGGGGTTTGTGCCACGATCTGGGGCACTGGGGGCAATGGCAATTGCAGTTGCTGTTGCTGTCTAAGAGGCTTGGCTGGCCGAGACGGTAGCCTAGTCCTCATAGTCTTCCTCTTTGGTTGAGGACCCTCATCCGGGGAAGACTTTCGTTTGATAGCCAGGCCCCACTTCTGGAGAAGGTTTCTATTCTCCAAGGTGGCTTTATCAAAAACTTCTTTGACCAAGTCGGTAGGGAAAAAGGTCTTTTCCCCAAATGTTGGAGGAGATTAGTTTCTTTAGCTCGTGCGTCACTGTAGCCGAGGTAAACACGAACTCCCTACAAGCTCTCCTTGCCTTGACGAAGCCATAAAGGTCCTTCGTCACTGTGGCCAGATGAGGCTTGGCCACTACCATGAACATTTCATGGACCTTGGGGTCACTTGCCATCGTCTCGAGAGTAGTCTGAAGAGACATTGAGGCAGTCAGTCTTTCTTTTGTATCGAACTCACTTCGCAAAAGAAAGTCAGACAGCTTAGGGAGGTCCTTGCCGAACTGACGTCCGGCAATATCAGCCTCCAACTTTCCCACTGAGAACGTAAGATGGACGTCCTTCCAGTCTTTGTGGTCCATAGGCAGGGCCAGCGACAAGGGTTTACACTCCTCTAGGGAGGGGCAAGACTTGCCGGCCTCGATTGCTTTTAGTACAGCCAGAAACCCTTTCTGTAAAAGGGGGAAGGCTCTAGTAGGCGAGGACACAAAGGAAGGGAGCTTCCTATTCAATGCAGCTACCTTTGAGTTAGAGAAGCCCCTCTCTTTCATCGAAGATGAAAGTAGAGCTTGAGCCTTAGCATGGTCCATCACTATGACCTCCTTCGGCTCTGCCTCCTCCTTTGAAGCTGGTTCCTTCCTCAGCCGGACATAACAGTCCGGATATGGTGCCTTGCTGGGCCAGAATTCCACCCTCCAGGGGAACTGAGCCCAGCATATCCGAGATGACGATCTTTCCAGTCGTCATCGACATGTGCTCAGCATACCTCCATGGGTTAGCATCTGAGCACAAAGGAAGGTCTTTCACATTGAGCTTTTCTGGGGCCCATGTGATTCTGCAAGGCACTGCATTCGCAGTTCCATTGCAGCCGCCTTCTCCTGATTCTCCTTCTGCATTTGTTGGATCATTCCAACAATAGAAGAGAGGGCCTGTCCCAGCTCTACTGGGAGACTGGCCGATGTAGAGGGGCTTGAACTTCATCCTGGACTTCTGCAAGGAGGTCTTCCTCCTGACACCCGTCCACATCAGATATCCTGTCATTTAGCTGGATGTCTTGCATCGCGACCGCGACTTCAGCATCCACCTGGATCTGAAATTAGGGGATCTCCTCTTGAGGCTGGGGAATCACTGCATCAGCTGATGCCTTAGGGAAAAGATACGCCCTCATCTTCTCACTTGGAAGATAAGGGCCAGAAGTGTACTTTTGGAAGCCCCTTACCCAGGTACGAAGCTTCTTCCTAGCTATTTAAATGTCTCATTAATCAGGTTAGTGCACACAGTACATACCTGAGGGTCCCAATACCGGAGATCATCCTTGGAGACAGCGTATGCTGCGTGTCTCCTACAAAACTCATGTCCGCAGAGGTTCTTGCTGCTGACATTGCAGAAAGCACTTCCCCACTTCGGAGTGTCCTTCTGTAAAGAGAAGAAATTTCCATGAGTATCAAGTGAACTATGTATCACTGGATATGCATAGTATAGCATAACAATTCAGAAAGGAAAGACACACACTTGTGTTTCCCTCACAACCCATTGCTGCAGCCTTCCAGATAATAAAATCAAAATGGTTTATCTCTACTAGAGTAACCAATGCAAAGTTTCCAGAGGAAACAGGTGGAGCTCACACCTAGGCAATGATTTTAAAATCCGGGATAATAGACAGGGAAGAACTCTGCTTCTTGTCTGAAGGCAACAGCAAAGGGCCGTGCAAGAAAACACAATAGTGTTAGAAAATACAGTGCTGTACCTAAACCTTTACTATAGTTTTCTTCTTACTGTATATGCTATACAGAAGAATACTAGTACAGTATAGGAGGATGTGTGCCGGCCTGCCTTTGCCGGCCGGCACACACCACAACTAGCTTTAAAGTATACTACTTAACAGCTATAGGGCGGCAGCATTCTGGTTCAAATGCCTGTGCCGGTCGGCAGCAACTGCCGGCCGGCCATAGCCAGTGTTGGCCGGCAATGACTGCCGGCCAGCAACTACACAAGGTAGTACCCAGCTGCCGGCCACACTCTTGGTGACCGGCAGACAAGGACTGACATAAGCCGGCCGGCAAAGGTACAAGACCGATGCCAGCCGGCAGCAAAAGAACCAGAAGACAACACCTGCCCGGCTGCCGGCCTCATAGGCCGGCAGCCGGGACAGGTACAGCACTTAGAAGAAAATAGAATGGATGCCGGGATAAGAGAGTACACTACCCCCCAAGCCCGGCAACCGAAAGAGTGCATATAAGGAAGGGGACAAACTTAATTCAGGCTTCCTTGACCAATGCCGTCCGGCTCTACCGGCAGGCATGGATGAGGGACCAAGAGAGGTCCGGGCAGCACTCGAAAACATAAAACCCTTGCCGGCCAGCATCTCTGCCGGCCGGCAATGGGCTTAGTCAATTCCACATCCCAACCTATACTAGGTCCAGAAGTAGAACGACGAAAAGTACAGTAATACCCCTGCCGGCCAGCTCTGCCGGCCGGCAAGGTACAGTACAGTAATGGCTAGGCCATTACGGAGATAGAGGGGGAAGGGACAAGAGGGTCCTGCCAACCTTGCTTTAGTGACAGATCACCCGCAGCCAAGAACTTTGTCTTAGCCTAAGGGAGATCTAAGGGAAAAGGCCAGCAATACTTGCCAGCTTCCAGAGCACCAAAGCAAGGAAGGCGTTGCTACTCCCAAGGGAAGATTTTATCCTCCCCCGAGAATAGCAACAGGACTTAGTCTGGTCGATCACAAAAGAAGGAATCATAACTTACAGAAACCTTCGGTAGTGACCTAAGGGAGCTAAGCTCCCTTTGAAAGTGTTAGGTCAGCGAGGGAGACTCTGCCCCAAGCCAGACAACACGGACTCAGACTAAAAACTCTGTTGTTCTGTCCCTCTTTGAACCAGACTTTGCTGGAACAGGAAGGTACAGTAACACCCTAGTATAGTTTTATCGAAAATAAATTCGGAAAAAACCACTTAGGGATAAGCCCAAGGCTTAAACAGAGGGAAAGGGATTGCATACCTTCTCCGAAGAAAAGAAAGCAACCGGGGAGTATGATAAAGTATACTAAGGCTCCATAAGCAATTAGCCTAGGCACCAAGAGAATCGATTACCTGATTCACCGAAACTCACACGTATACAATCTTGGAAATATTCCACACAGTCTAAAATGTATAAAGTATAGCCTAAAGCTTCAATAAAATTTTAATTACACTCGGAAAAAACCAAAATCATGCATTAAGTACTAGGACTAAACGACTAGGCTACATGGCCTAGCGTAGGCCAGAATGGCGAATACTTCGCCAAATAATACTAAGCACGAAAGGAAATCCTATGTAAAGCTAAATAGCTAAAATTTATTATAGCAAAACAACCAGGAATGTCACTCTGACTAACTAATTTATACCTAGCGAGTGACAGTGTCCAGGACACCTCTGGTAGGCTACGGCTCTTGTATCAAAGATTAATCCTATTAATCACTCAAAATTTACCAAGAGCCTACATTTATACATAACAGACACTATACTCAACTTATCCGAGGTCAACGAAGACGGAGAAGCCATGAAAAGTTGAATAAATCCAAGATTTGCGAGAAAAACAGGAAAAAACACCGAGTTGTTAAGCTACGCAAAAAGGAATACAGATGGCGCCAGGATTGGCGCCAGGCACGCATACGAATCGGGGGATAGGGAAGCCTTGGGAGCGGCTCCCCTTTTTCTTTCCCGAATTCGTATCTCGTCAATCTCCCTCCTACGAGACGAAATCTCTGTTCAGGTCGTAGATTGCCATGTGACGTGTCTAGAATACGTCCTCTGATATGTCGCGATATCCCTTTCACGAGGGATA
>NC_090738.1:76510597-76515597 GCF_036898095.1 Palaemon carinicauda
CCTTACCTTTCATCTAGGGAGTGGAAGGATATCCTCTTCCTTAACCCGAGAACTGCTAAAAGCCTCTTGATCGACTGTATGGGAGACTGCTATAAGCCTCTCCAGAGCGCAATTTTCTATTTCTTCTCGCAAATTTCCTTGTATTTTTTTTTTCATGAAAAAACAATATTTATGGTAGAAATTTGAATGTTTATAACTCTATTTTACCCATATAATTGTTTATAATATAAACCTTCCCATAGACAGGCTTTAATCTTCTTTGCATGGGAAAAGGGCGAATTGTAATTATTTTCAATTGATAAAACTGGTTTCATATTAACATATTAGAAACATAAACGATGAAAAAAACATATAACAACATACATATACATAAACACCAACGATATCACATCTTAATATATAGCGTAGAAAGAGAAATAAAACCTGTGGCAACTCTCAAATCCTACCTCACGATGGCAGTTGCCTAGTGTAAATTATGACAACACTACCGAATGTTCTTGTCTTGAATATCTGCGAGTGTTTGTTTACAAGGCATAATTTTATTTTAAGTAACTAGGGGATTTTTTACAAGGAGTATGAGTTACTATTATAATAAGCGTTTTTCTATTATTGGTTGTCTAAAGGTTTATTTTGATAAAAATTAAAGTAATTTGGTATTTTTTTTTTTTTTGGTGAGCTTGTTTGTATGTCACTTTTTGTCGCCATGACTGGATGTAGTAGCAATCATTGGAAAAGGGAGATTGTGACATCTTCTGGCAAGCACTTCGAGACCACAAAGACAAAAAGAAAGATCCGTTCCTCAAAAGAAACCAATGCAGTGTCACAAGGGAAAATTAAAACCCAGCAACTAGAGGAAGTTAGAAGAAAGGGCGGTATGAAGAGAAGTGTTACTGGAAAATATGTAGGCTACCTCAAGAAAAGAACTAAAATCAAACTATTGCTACCTTTGGCATACTGGTACAACCAAAGCACATAAGTGATGAAAATACCTAGTACATCAGCCCCTCCCCCAATCATTACCAGAAAACGTCATTCACAAAATCTAACACCGAGCAAATTCTTACACATGTTATGTGCCTTTGTGTCCAACTGACTGTTTTCGTCACTGGCATACCAAAAAAAAAAAATATATATATATATATATATATATATATATATATATAGAGAGAGAGAGAGAGAGAGAGAGAGAGAGAGAGGAGAGAGAGAGAGAGAGAGAGAGAGAGAGAGAGAGAATAATCTTTTTAAGAAATGTTTCATAAAGCCTGTATCCATATTTATATCCACAATAGGAATTTTCTTTATCATTTATATATATATATATATATATATATATATATATATATATATATATATATATATATATATATATATATATATATATATATATGCAGTGATACTTTTTATATACGCATTTCTGTATGCAATTGCTTAAAAATGTTATATAAAAACATTCTGTAATTAGTCTGAACACATAGGCTAGGTCATGATTTTATTAGTTACTATATCTATAAAAGATTCCAATAATAGTTAGTATGTTTTCAATATGATTATAATCATTTCTCTCTTTATATATTTGTAAAAGACTATGATATCGCATTACCATTAATCAATTTACTCCTTCAAATAATCTAGGTTTGTTTATGAAAATAGTGATTAAAAATATGTATTCTCTCTAAATATGATATATTATTTTAAACAAATCTAAAATAATTGCAATGGTAACAATAGTCACTTCATGAATAGATAAAGAAAAAAGGAAGGAAATAAAATGTTTGTAAATAGTAAATGTGACTACATCAACTAAAATTATCATTATTATTTCAGGAAGATATCATACTATATCAGAGGATATGATATTATATAGGGATTTTTATTATCATTAAACTTTTCAGCATATAGTAAAGGCCATTTGTTGAGAATACCCTAAAAACTTCGTTACATAGTACGGATTGTAGTAAATAAAAATCGCTAACCTCTACCGGGTGCAGACAACAGGCCCTTGATACCGTCGGTGATACCCAACTAACATCCCACCACCACCCACCCATGAAAGACTTTCCAGACTCAACCATTGGCCATCATGCAAGATGCCACATCTCGCTTTAAAATTAACTTCTATGGTTTATAACAAAATAACAAACAGGATGTACGATCAAATATTTGGAAGATACATGCACGAAGTTATTACAGAAACATTGATATAGTTATGGGTTAGATTCTGAAACATTGTATTTGTGTCAAGATAGCCGCACAATGACATTGCTGCATTTCTTGGGTTAAGGCGGGTACCGGATTCGATATTAGGCAATTTCAAGCCTAGGCCCATACCAACCGTCCAGTTGCATGTGGATGAGGCTTTAAATGCTATGAGCCTCAACCTTGATAACATGACTACGGTTTCCTCTCTATCTCTGGGTAGAGAATCTGCTCTTTTTTCAACCGTAGGATCGGATGATGAACCTCTCCCTCCGGTTGATGATTCTTATCTGCCCGAGTTGGATGATGATAGTGTGGCGTCTGTAAGGGACTCAGTTATTTCTGCAAATTCAACTACTACTACCACAGCGGCTCCCCTGTCTACGGTTACAACTATATCTTCCGTATCGGGTGCAACACCTGTTACTGTTCCTCCTTATCCCCCTGTTGAACCTGTGGAATCAAAACCCCCTAAGTTCCCAAGTAGTTTGGCTGACACATCCCTCTTACTTAACATAAAGGCTTTCATGGAAGGAACTCAACAATATCAACGAATGATGTTCAAGGCCTTGTGTGGGAAGATTCGGGCATTGAAGTCTCAGGCGGACCCGGAACACTAAGGTCTTGCCTTCTGAGTTACCTTTCTGTACTCAACAGAATCCCTGGAGGTACGCGGGTCATGTGTTACTTTCCGAGGGTATCCTCCATATTAGAGATGGGTTAGGCTCCACGCCAATAGCCGATTAGGATTTTTATCCAGATATCGAGGCCTATCCCTTTTGCTATGTAAGGTTGGCTGAAGTAGTTCCATTGAGAGATGACACTATTCCCAATGAAACGATCCTTCTGGAACACACTAGAGCCCAGCACTTGGCTGTGAAGGAAATGAAGACAGCAGGGTGTATTAACACATATCTAGGTGCTTTTGGTAAAAGGTTAGCCACCTTTGTAGCTCCAGATACAATGTTTTTTCCTTTTGCTTTGAAAGATTTTGTAGCTCTGGTAAAGGCCATCCGAGAAGGTAAATCTCTCCCGGTGCTGGAAGAATGTAGACCTGTGTCTCTCGTTCTTCCACATAATGCTGACCATTGGGTGGATGTCCAGTTTATCTTTTCAGAAAGTACACTGAATAAGGAGTTAGCCAGCCCACAATTTAATGAAAAATTGCCTAGGATTGCAGAACACCTCCTTAAAGATGAATAGGAGGGTAGGGAAAGGCTATCAGCTTCAGTGTCTCTCCAGTGCTTTATTGAAAGGATGATTGGTAATTTTACTGACGGCCCAGTTTTTTCCCTCTTGGCTAAGACTCACCTGGCTACTTTTATGAAGGATCTCTATGCTTTCTTTCAGGCTCAAAGAGTCTATAGAGAACATGTTCTCGCTTTAGCTACTATACATCATTAGCCGAAATGTCTCATCGACGCTTGTATGTGGGGTAAGGATCTGTTTCCCCAAAAGTTAGTGAAGGAGTTTTTGGATAAAGTTACAGCCGAGAATAAGAGCCTCTTCTAGATGTGGGGAATCTCTCTAAAGAGAAAATTCACTTCTGGTGTAGGACATCAACCAAAATGGTCCTGCAAACCAACCTATCTCAGGAGGTCATTTGCACCTTACTCTATCAATGATCCACAGAATGTGTTTGCTGTTCCTCATCCGGTAACCTTTATAGACACCGGCTTTTAATCTGGTGTATGAGCAGGGGTTGCCGTCCTTTCGATCCCCTAAGAGAGACAGAGTCGGTAGAGGCCACTCAGACAGAGGTGGTAGATCAAGAGGTCGTGGTCATCAAGGCGGCAAAGGAAGTAGGGGTGTACATCCTCAGCTCAAACAATGAGGATATTCTGGTAAGTGGGCGGCTTAACTTGTCCATGGACCGGTGGGCGTTCAGTCCTTGGGCACAGAGCGTCATTTCCAATGGCTTGGGTTGGAAATGAAAGAAACAGCCTCCAAGCGTCAGGAGATTTTTCTAGAAGTCAACACCTTATCTGGAACAATATGTGTAAGACCTGTTAAAGAATAGTTGTCCGTTGCACAAGATCTATGAGATTTCAAAGTTGCCTGATTTGCGAGAAAGATTCGATCTTACCTCAAACTATTCTAGACTTGTCCCGTCTAAACCTGTTTGTTTAGTGCGACAAGTTCCGAATGCTGACTATTTCACAGATACGGACCTTACTACCCCGGGAGGCTTACACTGTCTCTATAGATCTTACCAATGCTTATTGGCATCTTCCGGTAGGTCGACGCTTCTCCCCCTACCTTTGTTTCAGCCTGGAGCAAAAGGCTTAAGTACTCAAAACTATGCCATTCGGGCTCAACATAGCTCCAAGAATTTTCACAAAGGTTATCGACGCAGTCGTTCAACCACTGGAAAAAGGCCTTCAAATAGCGGCGTACCTGGAACGACTGGCTAGTGTGAGCTCCATCAGCAAGTTTCTGCAGTCCCTAGGATTTCAGATCAACTTGAAGAAGTCGAGACTGGCCCCAGCTCAGGTTTTCCAGTGGCTGGGGATTCATTGGATCCTACAGTCTCATTCCCTGTCCATACCTGCTTCCAAGAGGAAAGAAATAGCAAGGTCAGTCCGGTCTCTTATCAAATCAGGAAAGACCATCAGGCGACGCCAGGAAAGAGTTTTAGGCTCTTTGCAATACGCCTCAGTAACGAACCCTGTCCTCAAATTACAACTTAAGGATGCAAGACGACTTTGGAAACGGAAAGCCTCCACAGCTCTCTGCTACCATCAGAAAAAGACCCTGGGGTTACTTCGAAGGCAACTTCGACCGTGGTCTACTGCCAAAGTCTT
>NC_090738.1:76523818-76543818 GCF_036898095.1 Palaemon carinicauda
CAATATGCCAAAGGTAGCAATAGTTTGATGTTGGTTCTTTTCTTGAGGTATCCTAAATATTTTCCAGTAACACTTTTCTACATACCGCCCTTTCTTCTAACTTCCTCTAGTTGCTGGGTTTTAATTTTCCCTTGTGACATTGCATTTGTTTCTTTGGAGAAACGGATTTTTCTTTTTGTCTTTGTGGTCTTGCAGTGCTTGCCAGAAGAATCCTCCAATCTCCCTTTTCCAATGATTGTTACTATATCCAGTCATGACGACAAAAAGTGACATAGAAACAAGCTCACAAAAAAAAATACTAATTTACTTTAATTGTTATCAAAATAAACCTTCAGACAACCAATAAAAGAAAAAACGCTTATTATAATAGTAATTCATACTCCTTGTAAAAAATCCCCTAGTTACTTATAATAAAATTAGGCTTTGTAAACAAACACTCGCAGATATTCAAGACAAAAACATTCGGTTGTGTTAATTTACACTAGTCAACTGCCGTCTTGAGGTAGGATTTGAGAGTTGTCCTAGGTTTTATTTCTCTTTTTACGTAAATATATTAAGATGTGATATCGATGGTGTTTATGTGTATGTATGTTGTTATATGTTTTTTTCATCGTTTATGTTTCTAAAATGTTAATATGAAATCAGTTTTATCAATTGAAAATAATTACAATTTGCCCTTTTCCTATGCAAAGAAGATTAAAGCCTGTCTATGGGTAGGTTTTATATTATACACAATTATATAGGTAAAATAGAGTTATAAATATTCAAATTTCTACCACAAATATTGTTTTTTTATGAAAAACAAAATACAAGGAAATTTGCGAGAAAAAATAGAAAATTGCGCTCTGAAGAGGCTTATAGCAGTCTCCCATACAGACGATCAAG
Organism: Palaemon carinicauda; assembly: GCF_036898095.1. NCBI lineage: Eukaryota > Metazoa > Arthropoda > Malacostraca > Decapoda > Palaemonidae > Palaemon > Palaemon carinicauda. The sequence continues at coordinate 76,524,704 of NC_090738.1, forward strand.
AGGCTTTTAGCAGTTCTCGGTTATGGAAGAGGATATCCTTCCACTCCTAGATGAAAGGTAAGGAGGCTTCAGGGTAGATTCTTCTTAAATCCCATAACCCCGGTACAGAGAGATCTCTGAAAGAACATCCGGTCGTTGTCGGAGATATCCTTTGATATCCACCCCAAGTTTTGCAAGTCTTTGTACACACTGCAGTCCTGAGGGTCCCAGTAAGATACTGGATCTTTCATCCTCCGGCACTTGTCATGGGTCTGGCAGGAATCATGACTGCAGGGATACCTCTTGGTCCTGGCACAAATCTGCACTCTACAGTACATCTCCTTCAAAGACCCCGCCTGTACCGAGATAAAGGAAGATTATGAGTACAATGGTCTCATTGAATCACCAAGCTGAAAACAATGGATTAATAACATTCTATGATGACAACAAAAAGTGAATAGTAATCCCCAATTGTGTATGATTGCAATTGGTGAGAAAGTATGAGATAAAGAACAAAATATTCAGTACCCTGTTAAAAGCGTTTGATTTGAAAAATTAGTCTTTAATAGGTAAATGATACGGTTACCAGCAATATATATGCTCATAAAACAGTCATGGCTTCTATATCTCCGCAGAGAAAAGACCTAGTCAGAAGGCAACAAAGCCATCAACGAAGTAGGATACAATATTGACGCATCGATAACTGAGCAACTGTCCGTAGCAACTAAAGACTAAAATTCCAATCCATAACGTTACAAAAAAGAAACTAATAAAGTGTCCCACTTGTAAAGTTGCTGCTCAAAATCCAATCCACACCCTCAAAGGGAACTGGATATATTGATAGAAACAAATAACCAGATGTACTGGTTATTTCTAAGCCTAGACGTGGAAGACCTTTCGTAGAAGAGACCTCCATAGCCTGCATACATAAAATAACCTCACAAGTAGTAGAAATAAGGTCTTTACCTTAATCAGGAATTTTACTCATCAACAGATAGTAGAGCACCCACCTTACAGAAGGCAGCCTCAAAAGAAAGGAAACCAATGCCATAAAGGTACAAATTTTGCAGGTAGTAACGGCACACTTATGTAACGGCATTGTTGTCAACCCAAAGTTCTCCCCAAAGCAGAGGCATAAAAACATTCCCCTATGAAGGGGCTGAACCTGCTGCCAGTAACGACATTGTCAGTAATTATGGCGGCAAAGTTAAACGGCAATAAGGAGGCTGTGATGTTAGAGGCGACACCGCTATAAATAGCGACCTATCGCTATTACGTGACTAAGAATAAGAATGCCATAGGAGACGACAACGCCATAAGTACAGTACCGGCACTGACGTCAGTGAAGCCACTCACGCCTTATAGAGAGGTATGCTGACGGCTCTGGAGGGCCACACCCGAAAGGGACTAGACCTCACAAACAACAATTGCAAAAATAAAGCATCATGAAAATAATAAAAGGTCAGTGTCAGTATCGGGAAGATAAACCAGAGGGAAAGGTAACGACATGGGGTAGAAATGCTTTTCGATTTGAAAATCCGAGGGGCTAGGAAACAGCAGAATACTAGAGTCAGCACACAGACATTTGGGCCTCACACCTCACAAAGGATAAATCAAAAGAACTACCAGATCCCAGCATGAGAATTCTCAAATGAATGTAGCATGGTGGATAAATGTGACGCCGTCAAGGGAAAGGCTTGTAGCACGATGGCTAAGAGCCTAAACAATGGGAATACCGAGAAATCAGCAACAAGTAGACCCAAAAAAAATCAGAAAACTAGTATAACTGAGAAAAACATCCCCGAGAAAAAAAAAAATCTGTCAACAAATCCGGAACTCTGGACCAAAACGATGTTGGCTAGTCAGTCTTCAACTAAAAAGTTACTGTCTCTAGGTTAAGCTAACCAAAACTGATGAGTACCCATAAAAATCATAAATACAAAAATGCAATGTAAATGCAAACTTAAAATAAAGCCCAATGCATCGTAATGCTAGAAAACTGCTAGCTTACTTGAATAATACATAATAAAATATGAAAACATGAAAATAAGGATGATCGGGTATGAAACCTGACGCCCAAGCTAGCTGGACTCGCAGGGCTCAGGCTTCCTTGACCGATAAAACTAAAATAATTTTACCCTTTGGGATCCAAATAATTTACAGCTAAATCAAACTGTAAAGATGGGTAGACACTCAGCTTAGACGAAGAATAGGAAACCATCATACGAAGAGCATCTTCAAGATAAACTGATAAAGATCGAAGAAAAAAAAAAAAACAGTAGAACATTAGCGTGAAGCTAAGATCAAAGAAATGAAGCCCGGAGATGTATTGGAGCACCAAAAGGTGATAGGATATGTAACAGCTCCTCACTTATCCTTCCCCATAGTGGATTAGACTAGGTAATATCGATTGGGGGTGTAGATATCTATGGTTATCTTAGGATATGTCCCTGATTATACACAATATCTACAGATAATCCTTCCTGGGGTTGGAGCTCTGTGATACCTGACGGTAATTCTCTGGTAATATCACTCGCAGAAATATTAAATAGAAGGAGGCAGCCGAAGGGAACTTCCATCAGGACGACGTGGCTCGATCCCATATATATATATATATATATATATATATATATATATATATATATATATATATATATATATATATATATATATATATATATATATATATATATATATATATATATGTATATATATATATATATATATATATATATATATATATATATATATATATGTATGTATATATATATATATATATATATATATATATATATATATATATATATATATATATATATATATATATATATATATATATATATGTATGTATATATACAAATATATATATATATATATATATATATATATATATATATATATATATATATATATATATATATATATATATATATATATATATATATATATATGTGTGTGTGTGTGTGTGTGTGTGTGTGTGTGTGTGTATGTGTGTGTGCGTGTGTGTGTGTGAATATGTGTTTATAGGGAAAATAATTAGAAAATATTTATGTATTTAACAGTCTGTAAAACAGCATCGAAGTGAGTTAATGGACTATCAAGAAATAACGTGATACTCTTCTATAATCTATAAATCTAAACTACTAAATTTTAATAAAAATAAAATCAAGCTCAGAGTCAGATTATCATAAAATATGTCTGGGATATATAAAACCTCAATATGTGTTGCCTTCCTATTTTATCCCCCCCCCCAAAAAAAAAAAGATACATCATTTTTCACCAATAAAGAGGAGATGATAAACCACATCGGAGTTTTCAGAAGAGAGAGAGAGAGAGAGAGAGAGAGAGAGAGAGAGAGAGAGAGAGAGAGAGAGAGAGAGAGAGAGAGAGAGAGAGAGAGAGAGAGGTCATTCTCTTCCCTAATGTGGTTGTTAATTCAAGACCTATAAAAGGTGTAAGTTTCTATCGTCTGTTTCACTATTATTATTATCTTTAATCATTTATTCATCGGCGACAATACTGAACAATAATCTATTCAAACAGTTTATCAATATCTGGTCGACATTTATGGGTTTTATGTAAGATTAAGGTAGCATATAATATACTAAGTATATATATATATATATATATATATATATATATATATATATATATATATATATATATATATATATATATATATATATATATATATATATATATATATATATGCATATATTCATGAATTAAATAACCCACAATGGATTTTAAAATGTATTTGTCGAGCTTTCAAAGGGACCATCTTCCTTCATCTTCAGAAAACAAATGGTTATTTTTTTTTTAAGAGTTATAGATACGTTCTCAAGAAATAGAATACCCGTGACAGTGTTAGCGAAAATTAACAGCATTTCACTGAGGTTTGTTTACATCGTTTAACAATTCCTTAATAATAGTTATATTATTTTTGACAATGTTGTACAAAAATATATTTACTTTATAGTTATTGTGATATATATAGAAATTCTTAGAATTTTGACCTAAAACAGCTTCAATCATTTTAAGTCTATGTTTATCAGGCATTGATATTAATATTTCCATATTCATAAAACCTATTGGACGATTAGCAAGTGTCATTTATCAAAAAAACAGAGCTTTTTTTAATATCCTCTCCTAATGGAGTCTATATGTTCTCTTTTTCTTCATTCGAAGTCTACTGCCTCTCGTATGAACATACCTTATCATATGAACCACATTGTAGTTTATATATTCAGGCTTTATTGGCTGCAATTCTTTTCCCTAATCTTGTCAACACCTTAATAATTAAGCTACTTTTATATACCCGAACTATGTTACAACTTTTCAGTCAGGTGGCAAATGATTTGTTGTCTTGGCCTGTTCAAAGAATGATAAGAAGACGTATTAACATCTGGCAATGGTTCTGTTTTCTTCATACATAATATGGTTTTTTTGTTTTTTGGTGAGCCTTTTCAATAAACCTAGAATCTTAGCCATGTTTTTCAAGATGACTGATCTAGTTTTTAATAAATTCATAATTACAAACTTTATAAACCTTATAAATAAGCTGGAAATAAACACTAATTTTGTAGCTCTGGTAGGGCTCGAAAATTAATGTATATATCAATCTGAATGAGTCCCCTTCCTGAAAACCTTAAATTTAGGACATACAGCTTCCGGACAGATTACTAGTGTGTCCAAGAATAGTAACTTACTATCATTTTCTATTTCAAATTTTTAATTTCATGTAAGGATAGAGACTGTTTAGTCTCAAAGGTTATCAATATTAAAAGAACACAGAACAACAGTAAAAATATCATCAATATATCTCACTCATGTGATATTAAACTTTAAAATATAAGGTAAAAGACCTGATGCCAAAATTCCATAGAAAATGTTTGTTGAATTAGGAGACAGAGGGGAACCATGGGGAAAACATATATTTGAGAGAAAAACACACCGTTGCGAGTAAAACGCGATTCATACACATAAAATTCCATCAATTTTATGAAGCTATCATTAAGTACATGTATACTTAAATCTAGGGTATCCTTTTTGTTATTTAGGTACTAAAGTCATTTATGTAGTGTAACTTTGATAAATAAGGATTCAATCTCAAACACCGAAAATTTTTGGGTTTAAAGACCAATACTTCTAATTCTGTCAAAAAATTACAAGTGATTTTCAAATGAGATGATAATGTCGTGCCAACACATGGGAAAGGAGTTTTGCTATCCACTTAGATATATTGTAGGTTACACAATCTCGGGTTGAAGTAATAGGCCTCATAAGTACTCCTTCCAAGGGAATCTTCGGCAATCTATTCAAATGAGAGAAAGATAGTAAAGAAGCCTGAAATTAAGTTGGTAGTATACCTCTTAAGGAGGTATTCACAAAATAAGTGAAATGAACTGCAACCATTAAAGCATGTATATAAAAACTACCGTGTGGTTCATGGGATAAGGTATATAGATAAAAGTCAGTAGATTTCCAAAGAAAAAAAAAACAGAGATTCTATTAGAAGAAATGAAAATAGCGTTGATTTTTCAACAGATGACATTGTATAATCATCAAACAGATTTTAGGATCATGATAAAACTGATATCAATGCCTGATACACATAGACTGAAACTGAATGAAGCTGTTTAATTCTAGATTCTAGGAATATTAATATTCATCGAAGTAACTTTAAATTCGATCTCTTTTTAAATGATATTGTCAAAAACAATGTAACTATTCTTTAGATGTTGCTAAACGATGTAAACAAAACACGGTGAAATGCTGTTAATTTTCGCTGACACTATAAAGAAACTCTCAATAACTATTTTTAAAAATTTTGAACCATTTGTTTTCTGAAAAGGAGGGTTGATGGTCCCTTTGAAAGATCAAAATATATAGTATCATAAATACAGGGGTTATTGTTTATTTTTATTTACAATATACATATATATATATATATATATATATATATATATATATATATATATATATATATATATATATATATATATATATATATATATATATATATATATATATATATATATATATATATATATATATATATATATATATATATATATATATATATATATATATATACATATATATATATATATATATATATATATATATATATATATATATATATATATATATATATATATATGATAAATTTTGCACATTTAGACGTGTTTTTCATATTCAAATAAGCCATATATATTTTTGATACATTAATGTCTGGGTTCTCTTAACGACCTCGGGATCAGAGCCCCACGCGAAATCGCAAAAAGACAAGACTTTGTGTCCGGCCGGGAATTGAACCCTGGTCGGCAAGCTTGTAGGCCAGGAATCGAACCCTGGTCGGCAAGCTTGTATAGATAGTGACTAAACTACTTGGCCACGTGGTTTAGTTACTGTCTATACAAGCTTGCTGATCAGGGTTCGATTCCCGGCCTACTGTGTAATATTGAGCCTCATGATGGCCGCGGGGGCATAAAACAATTAGAATAGCGGCAACGTTATCCCTGCGTGTCGTAAGAGGCGACTAAAAGGGACTGGACGAGGGGGCTGGGAACCCCCTCTCCTGTTAAAGTATCCTGTGAGACAGCAACAAAGAGATGGAGCTGGGGGAGAGTGACTGCTCCCCGCACTCTAGTTTTGGGGTGTTTGAATGTGCGTGGATTTAGTATGATAGAGAGTAAAAGATGTGAGATTGGGAGTATGTTTAGAAGTAGAAGGATGGATGTATTGGCCTTGTGTGAGACAAAGATGAAAGGAAAGGGTGAAGTGATGTTTGGTGAAATGTCTGGTAGAGTGTCTGGGATTGAAAGGGGAAGAGCGAGAGAAGGTGTGGCTTTATTGCTGAGTGAATGGATGACAGGTAAAGTAGTGGAATGGAAGGAGATATCATCTAGGTAATGTGGGTAAGGGTTAGGTTGGGTAGGGAATGTTGGGCGTTTGTCAGTGCGTATGGGCCAGGTAGTGAGAAAAGTGAAGAAGAGCGGAATGAGTTTTGGAATGAATTAACTAGGTGTGTAGAAGGACTGGGTAGAAGGAATTATGTAGTTGTTATGGGTGACTTAAATGCTAGAGTGGGTGCTGGAGAGGTAGAAGGTGTCATTGGGAAGTATGGCGTACCAGGTGAAAATGAGAGTGGTGAGAGACTGGTAGATATGTGTGTTGAACAAGAGATGGTAATAAGTGCTAGCTTTTTTAAGAAGAAAGATAAAAATAAGTATACATGGGTAAGAGTGGCAAATGGAAGAGTAGTAGAAAGGGCATTAATGGATTATGTGTTGATAACTAAAAGAATGTTTGGAAGATGGAAAGACGTGCACGTGTTTAGGGGTATGGCTAACGGTATGTCTGATCATTTTTTAGTGGAAGGAAAATCGGTTGTAGCAAAAGAGTGGGGGAATAGAGTAGGTGGATGTAAAAGGGAGTTAGTGAGGGTTGAAGAGCTAATAAAACCTGGGGTAAAAAGTAAATATCAGGAAAGGTTGAAAATGGCATATGACGAGGTGAGAGTAAGAGAAACTGGTAATTTAGAGGAGGAGTGGAGGTTAGCAAAAGAAAATTTTGTTGGGATTGCAAGTGATGTATGTGGCAAGAAGGTTGTTGGAGGCAGCATGAGGAAGGGCAGTGAATGGTGGAATGAAGGAGTGAAGGTAAAAGTGGAAGAGAAAAAGAGGGCTTTTGAAGAATGGCTGCAGAGTAATAGTATAGAGAAGTATGAAAAAAATAGAGAGAAAAAGGTGGAAGTAAAGCGCAAGGTACGTGAGCCAAAGAGGGCAGCTGACCTGAGGTGGGGTCAGGGACTGGGTCAGTCATATGAAGAGAATAAGAAGAAGTTTTGGAAAGAAGTGAAGAGAGTAAGAAAGGCCGGCACAAGAATTGAAGAGACAGTGAAAGATGGAAATGGAAGGTTGTTAAAAGGAGAGGAGGCAAGGAAAAGGTGGGCGGAATATTTTGAAAGTTTGCTGAATGTTGAGGATGATAGGGAGGCAGAGATTATTGCTGTTCCAGGTGTTGAGGTGCCAGTGATGGGAGATGAGAATGAGAGAGAGATTACAATAGAGGAAGTGAGGAGAGCACTAGATGAAACGAGAGTAGGAAAAGCATCTGGTATGGATGGTGTGAAAGCTGAGATGTTGAAGGAAGGGGGTGTGACTGTAATTGAATGGTTGGTGAGATTGTTTAATGTGTGTTTTGTGTTGTCAATGGTACCAGTAGATTGGGTCTGTGCATGTATTGTACCACTATATAAGGGTAAGGGAGATGTGCATGAGTGTTGTAATTCAAGAGGTATTAGTTTGTTGAGTGTAGTTGGAAAAGTGTATGAGAGAGTACTGATTAATACGATTAAGGATAAAAGAGAGAATGCAATCTGGGAAGTACAGGGGGGTTTTAGAAGAGGTAGGGGTTGTATGAATCAGATTTTTACAGATAGGCAGATATGCGAGAAATATTTAGCAAAAGGTAAGGAGGTGTATGTTGCGTTTATGGATCTGGTGAAAGCATATGATAGAGTTGATAGGGAAGCAATGTGGAATGTGATGAGGTTATATGGAGTTGGTGGAAGGTTATTGCAAGCAGTGAAAAGTTTCTAAAAAGGTAGTAAAGCATGTGTTAGAATAGGAAATGAAGTGAGCGATTGGTTTCCGGTGAGAGTGGGGCTGAGACAGGGATGTGTGATGTCACCGTGGTTGTTTAACTTGTATGTTGATGGAGTGGTGAGAGAGGTGAATGCTCGAGTGCTTGGACGAGGATTAAAACTGTTAGACGAGAATGATCATGAATGGGAGGTAAATCAGTTGTTGTTTGCGGATGATACTGTACTGGTAGCAGACACAGAAGAGAAGCTTGACCGACTAGTGACAGAATTTGGAAGGGTGTGTGAGAGAAGGAAGTTGAGAGTTAATATGGGTAAGAGTAAGGTTATGAGATGTACGAGAAGGGAAGGTGGTGCAAGGTTGAATGTCATGTTGAATGGAGAGTTACTTGAGGAGGTGGATCAGTTTAAGTACTTGGGGTCTGTTGTTGTAGCAAATGGTGGAGTGGAAGCAGATGTACGTCAGAGAGTGAATGAAGGTTGCAAAGTGTTGGGGGCAGTTAAGGGAGTAGTGAAAAATAGAGGGTTGGGCATGAATGTAAAGAGAGTTCTATATGAGAAAGTGATTGTACCAACTGTGATGTATGGATCGGAGTTGTGGGGAATGAAAGTGATGGAGAGACAGAAATTGAATGTGTTTAAGATGAAGTGTCTGAGGAGTATGGTTGGTGTATCTCTAGTAGATAGGGTCAGGAACGAGGTGGTGAGGGTGAGAACGGGTGTAAGAAATGAGTTAGCGGCTAGAGTGGATATGAATGTGTTGAGGTGGTTTGGCCATGTTGAGAGAATGGAGAAAGGCTGTCTGCTAATGAAGGTGATGAATGCTAGAGTTGATGGGAGAAGTACAAGAGGAAGGCCAAGGTTTGGGTGGATGGATGGTGTGAAGAAAGCTCTGGGTGATAGGAGGATAGATGTGATTGAGGCAAGAGAGCGTGCTAGAAATAGGAATGAATGGCGAGCGATTGTGACGCAGTTCCGGTAGGCCCTGCTGCTTCCTCCGGTGCCTTAGATGACCGCGGAGGTAGCAGCAGTAGGGGACTCGGCAGTATGAAGCTTCATCTGTGGTGGAAATGTGGGAGGTTGGGCTGTGGCACCCTAGCAGTACCAGCTGAACTCGGCTGAGTCCCTGGTTAGGCTGGAGGAACATAGAGTGTAGAGGTCCCCTTTTTTGTTTTGTTCTTGTTGATGTCGGCTACCCCCCAAAATTGGGGGAAGTACCTTTGGTATATGGATGGATGATGGAGAAGGCTTAGCTACTAGAAATAACTGCATGCCTAGTATTACGACCAGGATGGAATTGTCCAGGAAGATTTGGATGTAAAGGATGATCAGAATTATGAAAAATCTTATGCAATATACATAATGAACTAATTGAATGACTGTGCCAAAGATTATCATTTAGATTAGGAATAAGAAATGTAATAGACCGTAAGTTTCTGTCCAACTAAATAGGATCAGAATCAGCAATACTAAGAACAATATAGAAAGAAAGAATTAAAACACTTCTTCAGAATAGATTGATCACCGAAAATCTTGAAAGACTTTCTGAACAAGCCACTTTTTTGTACAATGGAAGAAGACACTGATCTAATGTGTTTTTCAAAAGTAAATTTGCGGTCGAGAATCACACCCAAAATTTTAAGATTCATGCAAAGTTAAAAGAACATTGTCAATAATGAGATCCAGATGTTGAGGAGCCACTGTCCTTGACCTACTTACAATCATACTTTGAGTTTTGTTAGTATTCAACTTCATACCTCATAATTTGCACCATGCACACATCTTAGCTAGATCTCTATTACAGGATTCAGCAACCCTAGAACTACATTCAGGGGATGGAATTAATACAAAGAGAGTAACATCATCTGCATATGCAACAAGCTTGTTTTGTAGGCTAAACCACATGTCATGTTTATATAGAATGTAAAGTAATGGACTAAGACCAATATCCTATGGAACACCAGATATCATATCCCTATACTCACTTTTTTGCCTATCAACAACAACTCTTTGAGATATATTACTTTAAAAAATCAATAATAATGGTAAGAAACGTCCGACCCACTCCCAACTCTTTGATTTTGAAAACAAGGGCTTCATGATTGACACGGTCAAAGGTAGTGCTAAAATCCAGGCCAATCTTATGAACTTCCTGACCACAATCCAGTTATTTCTATAAAGCATTGGAGATTGTAAGAAGGGCATCATATGCTCCAAGGCCTTTACAGAAACCAAATTGAAACTAGGGATTAGATGATTACCTTCAGCAAACTTATTAAATGTTTTGCCAGAAGACGTTCAAAAAATTTAAATAATATGAGAGTTATGGAAATATGGCACTAATCAGTTGAACTTGAGCTACCACAAACATATTTATATAGATGAGTAACATTACCAATTCTCCTGAAAGTGCTAAAAGATCCTCTTCTTGTTAACTTGCGCAAAATAACAGATCACTTAGGAGCTAAGAAATCTGCAGTCTTTCTAAAAAGAAAAAGGAAAAATAACATTTTGATCTACACCTCTATAAACATCAAGGTCCATCAACAGAGCTTTGCATTCATGAAATCGAAAAGCTAAACTAGTTAGTTTAGCCTTAGGAAAAAAGGAATGAGGAAGTTAAAGTTTATCATCACCATGTTTACTGTCAAAAACATCAGCCAAAAGGGTTGCCTTTTCCTTTGGACAGTGAGTGACTGACCCATCTGGTTTAAGTAAAGGAGGAACTGTTGCATCTACAACAAAGAGTGCATATCTAAGGGTACACCACCATCGCTGTTCCTGAGTTGTACCAGAAAGGGTTAATTTTACAATAAAATTTTATTCCTTTTCAGTTGAAGCATAAACTCTCAGAGCAAAAGCTCTTAGCTGAGTATAGCTATTCCAGGTATTATCTGATCTGTTACCCCTCCAAAGATGATAGGACTTCTGCTTTTCCTAATAAGCACATCTACAATCATTATTGAACCACGGTTTGTCCTTCACCCGGTACCTTAGCACACGAGATGGGATGTGCCTATCAATTATGTTGAATAGATTCTCACTCAAAGGGGCAACAGGATCAGCAATAATATAGAATTGTGGCCAATTAAAAGCACAAAAGATCATGCAAAATCCCACTCCAGTCTGATTGAAATTTAATATAAATTTTACAAGTGTATGATACATTAAGAACATGTTGCTCAGTATTCATCTTTAATGAAATCAAGGCACGATCAGATGTCCCGACTGGAGAACCAACCTTACTAGCTATAACGCCAGTGCAGTCAGTGTATACAAGGTCAAAGCAATTACCAGAACTGTGAGTATCTTCATATATGATTTGCTCACAGCCTGATTCAGAGGCGAAAATATAATGCTCTTAATCTATGGCCATCGGTAGGAGGGATAGAACTTAACCACTCCCTATGATGAGCAATAAAATCACCAACAAAGACAAAAGAAGCCTTTCTATCATCTTCTTGTATCTTAGCCCTAATGATAAGATGACAGTCGAAGATAGAATCATAAATATCTGGTTTCCAGTCGATAAATAAAAGTTATCATTCCTGCCACAAACTTTTATTACCTGAATCTCATGACATCCATATTTATAGCGGGACTTAGGGGAAGCTGGGTACTCAGTCCTAATGTACACTGCCATCCCCCTGGCCCTAGGGATAGCATCATGTTTCAACATTATTAGCTTATTGAAGCCAGTTATGAGCTCAAACGAGTGGCTCATATTAGAAACTAAAGTTTCTGAGCACAAAAAGGATATCATACTGTCTGGACGCAAATGTAAGATCTTGAATATTTGCATGAAGACCAAGGATATTTCAATACAGCAGACGATATTGAGGAAATCTAGGATGTACTTGTTCTGGATGTCACTCAATGTCTCTAGACAGCATTAGAATTAATAGTAATAAAAAAGACATATCATACTTAAAAACTAGATTAACAAGCATTATAACAAAAACAATACACATTATATACAGAATTATAAATAAAGTGATTGATCAAACCCATAGACTAAAGTATGAACCCAGAAAAACTGGTGAACATGGTACCCTCCAGGATAGCCACTTCAACTGAAGGGAGGACAGTTAGGGTGGCTTTGCGACGAAAAAGAATCAGATAAGGAAAAGACAACCCCTCCATTAACCACCAGGCATCTATGGCCCTTATATAAACCAGACCAGCACGCCATTTAAAAAAAGAAAAGAAAAAAAAAGGTAGAATAGTGTGCCTGAGTACACCTTCAAGCAAGAGACCTCTAACCCAAGACAGTGGAAAGCAGTGGTACAGGGGCTCTGGCATTACCCAAGACTAGGAAACAATGATTAATTTTTAGTTAAATAGTATTATAGATATATTTGTTGTTGGTAATTTTTCCTTATTGTCACCTGGCGACCTTTTCATTGTTCTTTTTGTTTATGGCCTAAGTTCTTAACAGTGGCCAGGCTCATGCGGCGTGAGAGAAAATTGGTGACCTTTCCACAATTCGCTAAGAAAGTCATTAAAAATTATTTATATTAAAGTAAGAATTTCCCAATTTTCTTTACATACGAGATAAACTTTACTTTCCATGTAAATTATAATATAACTTCAATTGAAACTGTAGAAGATACCGACCAAAATATTTTATTTTTATTGTTAAAATCTAGTGTGTATTTGTAAGTTCATTTGCACTGTGTAACCTCTTTTGAAAACATGCAGTAATCTTTAATTTAATTTCACAGAATAGCCAACCATCTGAGAAGAACTTAAGTTTTGTTCGTTCTGAGCGGATGTTGTCACAGTGGTTAAGATTCATCAAATATATTGTGAATTAAAGGTAATTTCTTTTTTTTTTCGTGAAGATTAAGTTGGATCAGCCTGATATAACTCCGCAGAAAGCCGTGCTTATCAAACGAAGCCTTCTTATGAAATAATCCACTGAGGATGAGTGTGATTATATGGCAGAGTGATTGTATATATATATATATATATATATATATATATATATATATATATATATATATATATATATATATATATATATATATATATATATATATATATATATATATATATATATAAATATATATATATATATGTATATATATATATATATATATATATATATATATATATATATATATATATATATATATATATATATATATATAATTATATATATATATATATATATATATATATATATATATATATATATATACATATATATATATATATATATATATATATATATATATATATATATATATATATATATATATATATATATATATATATATATATATATATATATATATATATATATGCGTAAAAATCACAGGAAAACGTGATGCTCAGATGCAAAAGAACCACGAGGAAAATGAAAATACGAAATGTACAATAAAGTCCTGACTAGTTTCGTGATACTTCCTCAGAGGACTGATTTATTGAGAGAAGCTTCTTTACAATTTATAGGGAAAGCAAACGTACGAACATACATATAGAGATTTAGAGAACAATGACACTCCCTTAACAACTACCTGGGTCAGGTGTTGAGTAGGAGGAGTCCCCCAGCTCATTAGATACCTGCTAAAAAGGGTCATTTCTAGTGGCGGGTATATTCTTGTTTTCTTCTTTTTTTTTATTTTTAGTGCAGTTTATTTATATGACAATACGGTAGCCTTATCTATATAGATACATAAACAAAACATACACAAACATACAAATATATATATATATATATATATATATATATATATATATATATATATATATATATATATATATATATATATATATACATATATACATATATATACACATACATATACATTGCCAGGTATCACTAAAATTGATTTGATGGTTTTGTACTATTGTGATCGAGTGTATTACGTGAAATCTCACTTGGGATGGGAATTTATTTACAGTTTCAGTCCACAGGTACAGCTTCACATGGTTTTGTATGCACTTAATCACGTTATCCATATGGACAATAATATCATACTATCATTATCGGATGATTATAATTATAAAGATTTGAAAACATATTTTTTTTCTTTTATTTGTGGATAATGATTCGATTTCTATGGATTTTTTTCTTTTTTTATTACTTATATTCGTAATGGTGTGAAAATCTACTTGAAAGTGGTTTAATAAATTCGAACAATATTATCACTCAAGAGTCTTTTCTGTGCGATATTATTTATTTCTTCTATTAATTTTATTTCTTAATGAGAGAATTCTTCCTTATCGAAAAATTGAATTAGTCTTTTTCTTCCAAAAATATTTTATTTATATTCTTTTATTTATTTTATTTTTACCTATGAATGCACTCATAAGTCAAGAAATCGGCATCGTCGTGAGAGAAAAGAGGAATTATGTACTACATCCAAAATATTCATTTATACAGAATAAATATTGCCTAATATTCTATATCATCCAAGGAAGCCATTTCACCTAACGAAACCTTCTAATGTGAGCTCCTGATCATATCAATTGAATATCAAAAATACACTATAACACAAAAGACATCGTTATAAAAAAAAAAAAAAAAAAAAAAAAAAAAAAAAAAAAAAATGAATGCGTTTGTGAATAGTTGGAACGAATAATGACCCTTCTGTTCTTATGGTCTAAAGTCTTTTATCATTCTCGATCACTATCACTGATGGAATCATACTCTCTTATCGGATGTCCTTTGGAGATTAATGATTGTCCTTTAATGGCACTGCGGTGGACACAATGTTGCAAGAGGCAATGCTTGCTTTTGCTGTTGGCATGGCTATTAGTTATTAATAATGATGGAAAATATCAGGTATGAATATTCAGGTAAGAATATCTTTTATTTCTTACATGTGTATCCTGCCATCTAAAGCCCAATTTAAAGGTGATATGACCGCTAATCATTTGCAGAGGCAAGGGGCAATTACATTGTTCTATCAAGCAGGACAATGTCCTAGACACTGGCCATGTATACACATGATGAGCAGCCAGCCCATTCTTCACCCAAACTAAGGCCAAACTAAGGTGATCACTCAGGAGGCAGACCTATAGGGTCACCTAACCATCCATATTCTTAAATCACACGAATTTTAAGGTTGCAATGACCAAAGGAACTAACGAATTTATGCGGGACTCGAACCCCAGTCTGGCAATCATCAGGTAAGGACATTACCAATAGATTTTGTTGCCAATAAGGCTAACATTCAACTATCATGCATTATTGGAAATCATGTTGTATGACCAAATAGTGTATATGCTTAGATTGTAAGTATGAAGCTCTTGTTAAAGTACGTTAGAACAGACGTCTATGTAATCGAATTCAGCAGGTAATAGAATCTAAGCAAATATGATTTCATTTTGTTATTTTTTAAGTGAATTGGTTCATTTAGCAAGTATGGGAGTTATAATATTAAAACTAAATCGTATCCAATAAACATTAAAACGTTTGATATGTTTTATTTACATATAATAATTTAATGGAAACTTTAGGATCATTTGAATAAAAAGGAAAAACTTATTTTTTCTTTTAATTTATAGTAGTGCAAAATAGTTGCCTATCTTAGTAAAAGATGATGATGATGATGACGATGATGATGATGAAAATGATGATGATGTTAAAGGTTATTATTATTATTATTATTATTATTATTATTATTATTATTATTATTATTATTATTATTATTATTATTATTATTATTATTATTATTTAATTTTTATTTTGTTATTATTACTTGTTTGAGTTTTAATTACTAACTAGATGAATATTATTCGTATCATTATGTTATGTTTTTTTTTTTTTATATAACGGATTGATATCGTTATATTTTAAACAATATTGGAAAGAGAAAAAAATAACACATATAGATATATAACAAAACTAAGATTCATTGATTGATTTGAGGTTTTTTAGCCCCCTGAGGTTATGGACGCTGACCTCAATATAGATTATTTTGTGGTATATACAAAATAAAAATTCAATAGGGAAAAATTAACTCTCCTTTGAAAAATAACTATGAAAATTCTATAGCTTAAGAAATTGTACTAAGACAAACAAGTGTATTTTGTCAGGATCAGCTGCACATGACAGTCTATTCTTACCTTTTAATTAAAATTGTCTTCAAGATGGTAAGTGTATCATTACGTAGTAATGGACCCAAAAATCCTCATTAAATATTGAATCAATATAGGATTCAATTCTAGAATTAGGTAGAGAGCATAAGTCGGATATTTCTAAGTTGAAAAAATTACATGACAGTAATATGCGTACATGTAATTTTATACATATTTATGGTAATGTATTCTTTGTTTTAGTATTCAAAAGCAAATAAAGCTATAGTTAATTTGAAAGATAATTTACATTAAGTGAATATTTATCAGTTACTAATTAGATCACTCGTGGAATTCATTAGTTCATCGTTCATTCTCAGTAATACAAGTAACCCCCCCCCCCCCCCGAAAAAAAAGAGTCAACACTTAATATTTCAAGAATAATCGATGGATTTATCAATGGTAGACTTTGTTGAGTTGGAAATGGTTCAAGAGCAATTCCATTTCAGAGGTCAAACGTCTTGAAACCCACCAAGACCTCGTCCGCCTAACGCTTATTTTCAAGAGGAAAGTGCCCTCTATAAAGACCTCCCTTCAAGAAACGTTGCTTTAATAATGATCTGCGAAGAAAGTATGAGTGTCTCTGATCCCTTTCGGGGACATGAAGTATGGTGGCCATTGCTTTTAGTGGATAAGACTTGTACATAATTCCTTTTGAATATATTATGCTTGTATCTTTGCTCTTCCCTCGTACTAAAAAGAACCAGAATAAACATGTCTGTGTGTCGCCTATGTAACATTATCATTTTCTCGAATATGTAATTTCCTGTTGCCTTGAGGTTTTTTATATAAAGGAAAGTGTTCCATAATAAATTAACTCAGTTGCCGTCAGACTGCCTTTGAGTTCACAACCTTTCTCTCGGCACCGTCACCTTGGTGACCCCGGAAGTCGACTCGCTCCCACCGCCTTCCACCCCCACCCCCCTCGCCCCTCCATCGTTGGTACTATGATGGACCCTACAGCTGTAGGCGATGTGGCCGCCCCATTGAAACTTTCACTGTTCGCCAGCGGAGAGGCGTTTGCTTGCTTTCAGCGCGCAGAAGTCCAGTTTCGCATCAACGGCGTGACTCGCTCAACCACCAAAGCAGATTATGTTCTCGCGGAGATACCCGAGGACACGTTCCCAGAAATATCCGACTGGCTTTGTGAACAAGGACACACCCCAATAGCGTATGACGCCCTAAAATCACTCTTTCTGCAGCAGTACTCGCCGTCGCCAGCCGCCCGTGTAGCAAAGCTTTTGTAGCTCCCGCAACAACCGTTGGGGGACCAAAGGGCATCGCTTGCCCCTCAGGGAAATGACCAGTATTGCTCGCCTTCAACCTGCCCCAGATGGCTCTCCTCTTGAGGTGACCCTACTTCGTGCCCTTTGGATACGCCGTTTACCTGGACCTATACACGCTGCCAAACCCGATGTCGATAGTTTACCCATAAAGGACTTGATGACCAAAGCCAACGCCCTTATGGACAGCCACTTCAAGACCTCCATCATCGCCTCCACCCCTGACGAAGAGGATGCCTATTTAACGTCAACCAAAGCTGACATGAATGCCGTAGGACATACACGCCCACACCGTGACGTGCCGAAGCAGCGACAAAGCCGCCCACCACCCACCAATCGCTCGCGCCCCAACAAACGACTTCTACAGCCACTTACTACCTCCCATCCGCTCCAGTTTTGCTACTACCACTTCAGATTCGGGGCAACTGCGAAGAAATGTGCAGAGGATTGTCAGTGGCCAAAAAATGTGTAAGTAGGCCATCGCTTGTGGCGGTGGCCTCCCATGTTTGTAATCTTTTTTTTTTTTACATGATGCAGGAACGGGCGTGCAATTTTTGGTAGACACGGGGGCTTGTCCTTCTCTTTTGCCAAGAAAACTCTTCAACACACGACGTAGTCTGTCTAAATCTGCCGACGTCCGCTTGGTAGCTGCCAATGGATCTGCGATACCCACCTACGGTTACGAGAACCTCACATTATCGTTTGGGAGCGGTAAATTCCATTGGAAGTTTCTCGTTGCTGACGTCACAATGCCAATCCTCGGTACGGATTTCCTCTCTCATTTCCACCTTCTGGTTGATGTCACCCACCGACGATTGGTCAACACAGACTCGTACTTGTTGACACCTTTTTAACCCGCCCCCTCTAACCTGGCTCTCCACATTAGCGCACCCACGGACGCCTACGCCCACCTCCTCATGTCGTACCCGGAAGTTTTCCGTCCAGAACTATGCCAAACACGCAGGGTTCCTTCCAAGCATGGTATTTATAACCATATCAAGACGATGGGCCCCCCAGTCTTCGCAAAATTCAGACGTAATGCTGCGGCCACGTTTCAACGTCTCATGGATGACATCTTAGGGGACCTCCCTTTCTGTGTATGTTATATGTTATGTGGACGACATAGTTGTGTTTTCCTTCTCAAAATAGGAACACCT
>NC_090738.1:76548818-76553818 GCF_036898095.1 Palaemon carinicauda
TGGGCCGAAATGCAATTCCTTTCTTTGATGCTAGTCCGAATAGATGCAGAAGAGAATAATCGATACCCCTCGTAGTTTTCTAAAGGTGGATGATTTGTGGATAAGGATAGTACTTTCAGGGCTGGCTTTGAGGGTTACATACTAGTTTTATACAAAACTGGAATTCAGGGGTGATCCAAATACGAATTCAGATATTCAGAAATTCTATTAGGAATTGTGTAAATATAATGCAACTTACAACACAGACTATTCGCATATCGCAAGTTATTATCCGATAAATTACTGTCTTAAATTGACTAAATTTATGGTACCCTTACATAGATATAGTGATAGATTATATCGATAGATAAATTGATAGATGAATATGTATTATAGGCTTTATAAGTAGATATTTAACGGGGTATGAAATGTTAAGTATGGGGAATATTGATACATAATTTTTTTGTGTTTTGATGTGAATTAGAATTGTATGTAGCTTAGGTGAAACATACTTACAAATCTATTATCACGTACACTATCGTCTTTCAGGAAAAGTAAAGGAAATTTATGCAATTATTAGTTGAAAATGAAATGATCTCCATAATGAACCTCTCTCTCTCTCTCTCTCTCTCTCTCTCTCTCTCTCTCTCTCTCTCTCTCTCTCTCTCTCTCTCTCCTCTCTCTCTCCTCTATCTCTCTAGATTTTGCAAAATCCTTTGACAAGGTAGACCATAACATATTGGAGAAAAAAATGAGAAAGCATAATATTGTGGGAAAGATAGGAAAATGGGTAAAAGAATTCCTGCAAAACAGAAAACAGATAGTGGTTGCAAATGACGAGAAATCAGATGAAGCCCAGGTAATATCTGGTGTGCCCCAAGGTACGGTATTAGCTGCACTGCTATTTGTTATTATGATCTCAGACATAGACTGTGATGTTGAAAACTCCGTAGTGAGAAGTTTCGCCGATGACACAAGAATAAGTAGAGAAATTACTTGCGATGAAGATAGGAACTCACTACAAAGAGATCTAAACAAAATATATGAATGGGTGGAGATAAATAGGATGGTATTTAACTCCGATAAATTCGAATCAATAAATTATGGAAACAGAGAAGGAATGGTGTATGCATACAAGGGACCTAATAATGAGACAATCACAAACAAGGGAAGCAATTAAAGACCTTGGTGTAATTTTAAATAGGAATATGTTATGCAACGACCAAATAGCAACACTGTTGGCTAAATGTAAAGCAAAAATGGGAATGTTATTCAGACACTTTAAAACAAGAAAAGCTGAACACATGATTATGCTTTACAAAACTTATGTGCGTAGTACACTCTAGTACTGCAATGTGATATGGTACCCACACTACCAAAAGGATATTGCGCAAATAGAGAGTGTACAAAGGTCCTATACTGCTAGAATAGAAGAAGTTAAGGACCTTGATTACTGGGAAAGACTGCAATTTTTAAAACTATACAGTCTAGAAAGGAGAAGAGAACGCTACATGATAATACAAGCATGGAAGCAAATAGAAGGAATTGCTGAAAACATCATGGAGCTTAAAGTATCAGAAAGAGCAAGCAGAGGTAGATTAATAGTGCCAAAAAGCAATTCCAGGTAAACTAAGAAAGGCGCACAGGACATTAATCCACTACGCACCAGCATCGATAATGCAGCGAATATTTAATATGCTGCCAGCTCATCTAAGAAACATATCAGGAGTGAGCGTAGATGCGTTTAAAAATCAGCTTGATAAATACCTAAGATGCATCCCAGACCATCCAAGACTGGAAGATGCAAAATACACCGGAAGATGTATTAGCAACTCTCTGGTGGATATACGAGGTGCCTCACACTGAGGGACCTGGGGGAACCCAAACAAAAAATAAGGCAATAAGGTAAGGTAAGGCTCTCTCTCTCTCTCTCTCTCTCTCTCTCTCTCTCTCTCTCTCTCTCTCTCTCTCTCTCTCTCTCTCTCTCTCTGCTTTTCGTAATGAGAAACTTCTTTAAAAAAAAATGCAAACTCACATAAAACTCTACAGACATAGCGAAGAAAATAGATGGGAATTTAGTCTGTCTCGGTCAAGTCTTGGAATAACATTGCTTTACGATACAAAATAAAAATGGAGAATAGGGGTAACATTTCGTAATAATTTCGTTTAAAGTAACCTATTGAATGTAATAACTAATGAAACAGAAATGATTATCAATACTAAAATATATGGAAAGTTTATGTCACTGCCGTTATATATCACTTGTGATAGAGTATGCATATAGATAGGCACGATTTTATTTTCTTTTTTTTTTATTAATTGCGTCAAAATACAACTCAAAATTAAGAAAATGTTTTCTTGTCATATTCAGCAGTTTTGTCGGTACTTCTTGGGTTTTAGTTTACTTAATGAAAATACTATTGGAAGACCAGTCTTAGATAATGTAAAGAGAAAAAGAGAAGGAATTCGAATACTTAGATCCAAACGCTTCCAGGTGGTTTTTAGTAGTTTCTACATATTATATCTATCCATAATCATTGCTCAAATTCCTGCAGAAGTTAAAATTTTTCTCAAGTTTGCAGTTTTCCGTTATAACATCAACTCAAAAGTATACATTCAGCAATATTCCATCTTTCAATGCCCAATAGATTTTCTGTTTTTATTAGACCAAATTCTTATTCATCCTAATTTTAACTATTTAACAAGCTAATGTTATGATATTTCACAACATTCTATCCTTGAATCACTGAGAGAAGATAATCTTACTTTTGTAGCAGATTTTACTATGATTCATTGCCTATATTTTCTCTTATCGTATATAAATCAAGTTACTGTAAGCTATTCTTTTCAATATACTCCTAGCACGATCACAAAAAAAAAAAAAAAAAAAAAAAAACACATATATCACACTTCACATTAATCATTTTTCTTTTACCATTAAATATATGAACAGGAAGAAACCAGAACTTTATCATTGGCCAAAAGCTGTAAACAACTCATCTTGCATTCAACCGCGATATTTCCCCCCCCCCCCCCCAAAAAAAAAAAAAAAAAAAAAAAAAAAAAATTACGTATTTCTTGAATATATATGGAACGGACTAAAAATCTCATTTATTCCTGTAGCGAACTTGTGCCGTCTAGATTATTTCCTTATCCAAAATACATCGGAATTATGAGAAAATTGTATATACATTTAAAAAACTTAATCTCCAGCCTATGCTAAATCAAATTTTTAATTCTAAATGCGGTATTTTTTTCAAAGGTATTAATTTCAAAGAATAATTCTAGCTTAATGGTATATAGAATATCATATCCTTAAATTTTCGATAATGAATAAAGGAAAGATTTAAAGCTTGTGTTCGTTATACATAATATGATATACAGTAAGTGATAATTTTATCAAGAAAGGCAAAGTCTGGCGAAAGTCATGAAGCTGGTGACGTAAAATGTCGTTACGTTAAACATTTTTTTATCTTAAAGGTAAAACAAGCAATCAAGTTCGACGACATGCTTCATTAGTTAGACTCGGAACATGAAGTTTTCAAGAAAGTAATCAAGATTCAACATTTCAGTAAGAAGAAGAAGAAGAAGAAGAAGAAGAAGAAGAAGAAGAAGAAGAAGAAGAAGAAGAAGAAGAAGAGACTTTTGAAGTTTACGTATACAATTCATCCTAGAATATCATCATCATCATCATCTCCTCCTACGCCCAATGACGCAAATGGCCTCGGTTAGATTTAGGCAGTCATCTGTATCTTGAGCTTTTAATTTATCACTTCTACGTTTATCATCTCCTACTCCGTGCTTCATAGTCCTCGGCCATGTAGGTCTGGGTCTTCCAACTGTTCTAGTGCCTTGTGGAGCCAGCTGGATATTCGGTGAATTCATCTCTCTCGGGGATTGCGAAGAGCATACCCAAACCATCTCCATCTACACCTCATCATGATCTCATCCACATATGGCACTCGAGTAATCTCGCTTACAATTTCATTTTTAATCATACCCTTGCATTTAACTCCCATTATCCATCTGAAGGTTTTGTCTCATATTTACTAAATATATTGAAGAGTGTTTTATTCTCATACCATGACCTATGTCCTTGAGTAACACTGATCTGTCTAAACTTATATATGGTTTGATTTTTATATTTAATTTCAGACGATTCGATTTCCAAATTTTACTTAACCTTGCCATTGTCGG
Source organism: Palaemon carinicauda (assembly GCF_036898095.1). Taxonomy (NCBI): domain Eukaryota; kingdom Metazoa; phylum Arthropoda; class Malacostraca; order Decapoda; family Palaemonidae; genus Palaemon; species Palaemon carinicauda. The sequence goes on from NC_090738.1 coordinate 76,552,995, forward strand.
ATTAGCTTTTTTCAATATCTCATAAACTCCAGTTCTAAATTCCCTGTAGTGGAGATTATAGTTCCTAATTACTTGAAGGATTATATTATCATTAATCCATTCTACCTTCATTGATATTTCATCTTCATTGCATAGTCCGCTCTCATCATCTCCGACTTTTTAGATATTGAAGTAAAGCTATTTCTTGGTGTGAATAATCAAATTTAAAACACCGAAGACTTAGAATTAGTATTATAACCCCTTTTATGTATGGAAATATATTAATATATATGAATTATGATAAAATAATTTATCACATAGTCATACGTATTTAAAAACAAAATACATTAACTTTTAGTCATTTCAGCAATCTTCATACCTGAGATCTGAAAACACTCGAGAGCTTAGTATTATTAACAAGTAACCACTATGAAAGAAAATATCACTTAGAAGCCTGAGCTCGTGTGCTCATTTAGAAACCTTTTGAGGCAGGTATGGAAATAGATTGGCTCATATGAGTTTTTTATGAACAGTATAACATAATTCTTCACATAAGATTCATTGGAGACTTAAATATAAGGTCAACACCTCCTATGAATCTGGTTGAAGAACCATTGATGGTAATAAGGTCATATGGAAATTGAATTATTGAATAACTATACTTGATTAAATTGCCCCGGTTAGAGTCTCTTTGCTCAATTCTTCACAAAGCAAATATAATAGCGCAAATCTCATAAAAGTTAGATTTTTGGAATCATTGAAGTTATTCGTTTCTCACTGCCATTATCCAGTAACCTAAATTAACTTATAGGACAATGACTCATAAAAGTAAGTTTATTGCAAAT
>NC_090738.1:76566318-76596318 GCF_036898095.1 Palaemon carinicauda
TTCGTAGATAATGATTATATTTATTGCTTTTTTACCATTATATTATCTCTCATATTCCTAATAGTGTCTAGTTTTATGCCCTATATTGAAATATTTTTCTAAGGTATTATTTATTTCTCCTATTTAGAATTTCTTCTTAATGATTAAACCAGTCTTTCTAATCGAAAAAGTATTATTTCTAGAAACATATAGGTGGTAGGTCATTGGACATTTATTTGTTTATTTATTTCTCTTTCTTTTTTTCCATCTATTAGTCCACTCACAAATTGAGGAATCGGCATCATAGTGAGAGAAATAAAGGATTGTGTACTACGTTTCTATTATTCATTAATATCAAGAAAAAAAAAATGTCCTATTGATATTGCCAATGATTTATATAATTTAAGGAAGTGAATTCCAACTAACAAGACCTTCCAATCTGATCTCCCGACCAGATCAGTCGAATGTCAAAAATACTATAAAGCATAAAAGTCATCGTTAATGAAAAAATAACCATAAATACATTAAATAGAATTGTTAATGCTTTTAAAAAAAAAATACAGCGAATAATGGCCTTTCTGTTCTCATGGTCTACAGTCGTTTATCATTCTTGATAGACATCACTCTTGTGATCATACTCTATTAATGGGTGTCCTTTGGAGATGAATGTGTGTCCATTAATGGCAGTGCAGTTGACGCAATGTTTCAAGGGGCGGTATATGCTTTTGGTGCTGTCATGTTATTAATGCTGAGGGAAAATATCAGTTATGAATATTTTGGTAAGAATGTCTTTGATTTCATCCATTTGTATCTCCCTAACTAAAACGTAATTTTGAGGCTCGAGCCATGTCGTCCTGATGGAAGTTCCTTTCGGCAGGTATCACGGGGTTCTAAACCCCGGAATGATTGTCTTAAGATATCGTGTAAAATCAGGGATGTATCCGTAGATAACTGTAGATATCTGCACCCCAAACAGACTTAACCCAGTCTAGGAATCTAAGGAGGAAGATAGGTGAAGAGCTGTTACATATCCTCTCCCTTCGTAGTACTGTTCATCTCTGATAAACTTATTTTAGTTTTTGCAGCTTACCTACGCGTTCGTGTTATTGCCAAGAGCGCATTTTCTCTGCTTCTTGGGGTGTTTCCTCGCATGATGGCTTCCCTTTCATCGTCAAAGTTGAGTACCCTTCTCTTTTACAGTTTGATTTTGCTCTGATTGCTTTAGATTCCCTCGGGGAGTGGTTTATTAACTTTTTTTGTGGCGATGAGGGAGCCGGGCACTCCGAGTCTAGCTAGTTTCCAATCTAGGACCAAGGAGGCCCAGTCGATGACTGTTGATGTCTCAGCATAAATACCCATAGGCTCCCCTTAGCAACTACATCCTTAGCTCACATGAATGTTGAGGTATCAGCGACCAAAAGAACTAATGAGTTTGAGCATGACTCAAACCCCAGTCTGGCAATCACCAGGCATGTACATCACCCACAGATTTTAATGACAATAACCCGAACATTCAAATAACATGCATAACATAATACATAACCAAATATCGAATATGTTTATATAATAAGCATGAAGCTTTTGCTAAAGTACGTTTAGAACAGATTTCCATATAATAGAAGGCAAAATATAATATTATATAAATGTAAATGTGAAGTCATTTTGTTTTTATTTAGGTGAAATGGTCCATTTATCAAAAATGGAAGTTATAGTCACAGCCATAAATCGTATTATGATATACTATGAAGGAAAAGGGAGAAACTTATGCGTAATCTATACAAGAGCAAAACAAGGTGATGTTTTTAGGAAAAAATTATGATGATCATGACGATGATGATAGGGATTATGATGATGATGATGATGATGACGATGATGATAGTGATTATTATTATTATTATTATTATTATTATTATTATTATTATTATTATTATTATTATTATTATTATTGTTATTATTATTATCATATGTTTGAGTTTTAATTATCAATTATATAAATATTATTCTTTTAGGGTTACGGTGGCCCGCGTGGTGATGTCCTTGACTGGTGATCGCCAGACTAGGATCAACTCCTTCTCAAATTTGTTAGTGCATTTGGTCAATGTATCTTCACCATCGTTGTGAGCAATTAAAGCGGGGGCGGGGGGGGGGGGGGGTGTAGTTGGGGTGACATATTGGTCTATCTTCTATGTAATCAACAGCTATTGCCTGGCCGTTATTGGTCCAAGCGTGGGTGAATAGAGTTTGTTGATTATCATGTGTAATATGACCAGTTTCTAAGCCATAGCCTTGTTTGATAGGGCAATGTTACTATCCCTTTCCTCTGCAATTCATGATCCACATTTAAAACCTTCCGTTTCATTTCATACACACAAGAGAAATTTAACTATCGTTTAAAAAGTAATTATGAAAATTTTATGGGTTAACAAAAAATAGTACACAACAAAACAACATTTATTTCCTAGTATCAGCTGCACATGATACACTATTCTTTCCATGTAATTAAAGGTGTATCAGAGATGGTAAGAACATCACAAGAAGAATGAAACAGGAAAGAGAAATATATATATATATATATATATATATATATATATATATATATATATATATATATATATATATATATATATATATAAAAAAACACGCATATATATATAAATATATATATATATATATATATATATATATATATATATATATATATATATATATATATATATATATATACAGTATATATATATATATATATATATATATATATATATATATATATATATATATATGTATATATATATATATATATATATATATATATATATATATATATATATATATATATATATATATATATATATATATATATCTACAGTAATATATATATATATATATATATATATATATATATATATATATATATATATATATATATATATATATATATATATATATATATATATATATATATCAAATAAGCCATATATATTTTTGATACATTAATGTCTGGATACTCTTAAAGACCTCGGGATCAGAGCCCCAGGCGAAATCACACAAAGACAAGAGCTTTGGTCCGGCCGGGAATCGAACCCTGGTCGGCAAGCTTGTATAGACAGTGACTAAGCCACTTGGCCACGGAGAAAGAAAAAAGTCAATGACAATTCTTCTGTACTTATACCTGTCGAATTCAGGTATTTTTTACTTAGATTTGAAATCAACCCATCTTCACCAACGTAGCTAATTGGTAGTTTGTTACTTGGCATTCAATTAATGATAAATTTTGAACATTTAGACGTGTTTTTCATATCCAAATAAGCCATATATATTTTTGATATATTAATGTCTGGATTCTCTCAACGACCTCGGGATCAGAGCCCCAGGCTAAAACACACAAAGACAAAAGCTTGGGTCCGGCCGGGAATCGAATCCTGGTCGGCAAGCTTGTATAGACAGTGACTAAGCCACTTGGCTACGAAGAAATATAAAAGTCCATGACAATTTTTCTGTACTTATACATGTCGAATTCATGTATTATGTACTTAGATTTGAAATCAACCCATCTTCACCATCGTAGCAAATTGGTAATTTGTTACTTGGCATTCAATTAATGATAAATTTTGCACATTTAGACGTTTTTTTCATATTCAAATAAGCTATATATATTTTTGATACATTAATGTCATGATTCTCTTAACGACCTCGGGATCAGAGCCCCAGGCGAAATCACACAAACACAAGAGCTAGGGTCCGGCCGGGAATCGAACCCTGGTCGGCAAGTTTGTATAGACTTTGACTAAGCCACTTGGCCACGAAGAAAGATAAAAGTCAATGACAATTCTTCTGAACTTATACCTTTCAAATTCAGGTATTTTGTACTTAGATTTGAAAACAACCCATCTTCACCATCGTAGCTAATTGGTAGTTTGTTACTTGGCATTTAATTAATGATAAATTTTGCACAATTAGACGTGTTTTTCATATTCAAATAAGCTATATATATTTTTGATACATTAATGTCTGGATTCTCTTAACGACCTCGGGATCAGAGCCCAAGGCAAAATCACACAAAGAAAAGAGCTTGGGTCCGGCCGGCAATCGAACCCTGGTCGGCAAGTTTGTATAGACAGTGACTAAGCCACTTGGCCACGAAGAAAGATAAAAGTCAATGACAATTCTTCTGTACTTATACCTATCGAATTCAGGTATTTTTGTACTTAGATTTGATATCAACCCATCTTCACCATCGTAGCTAATTGGTAGTTTGTTACTTGACATTCAATTAATGATGAATTTTGCATATTGAGACGTGTTTTTCATATTCAAATAAGACACATATATTTTTGATACATTAATGTCTGGATTCTCTTAACGACCTCGGAATCAGAGCAACAGGCGAAATCACACAAAGACAAGAGTTTGGGTCCGGCCGGGAATCGAACCCTGGTCGGCAAGCTTGTATAGACAGTGACTAAGCCACTTGGCCATGAAGAAAGATAAAAGTCAATGACAATTCTTCTGTAATTATACCCGTCGAATTCAGGTAATTTGTACTTAGATTTGAAATCAACCCATCTTTGCCATCGTAGCTAATTGGTAGTTTGTTACTTGGCATTCAATTAATGATAAATTTTGCACATTTAGACGTGTTTTTCATATTCAAATAAGCCATATATATTTTTGATACATTAATGTCTGGATTCTCTTAACGACCTCGGGATCAGAGCCCCAGGTAAAATCACACAAAGACAAGAGTTTGGGTCCGGCCGGGAATCGAACCCTGGCCGGCAAGCTTGTATAGACAGTGACTAAGCCACTTGGCCATGAAGAAAGATAAAAGTCAATGACAATTCTTCTGTACTTATACCTGACGAATTCAGGTATTTTGTACTTAGATTTTAAATCAACCCATCTTCACCATCGTAGCTAATTAGTAGTTTGTTACTTGGCATTCAATTAATGATAAATTTCGCACATTTAGACCTGTTTTTCATATTCAAATAAGCCATATATATTTTTGATACATTAATGTCTGGATTCTCTTAACGACCTCGGGATTAGAGCCCCAGGCGAAATCACACAAAGACAAGAGCTTGGGTCCAGCCGGGAATCGAACCCTGGTCGGCAAGATTGTATAGACAGTGACTAAGCCACTTGGCCACGAAAAAACATAAAAGTCAATGACAATTCTTCTCTACTTATACCTGTCGAATTCAGGTGTTTTGTACTTAAAATTGAAATCAACACATCTTCACCATCGTAGCTAATTGGTAGTTTGTTACTTGGCATTCAATTAATGATAAATTTTGCACATTCTAGACTTGTTTTTCATATTCAAATAAGCCATATATATTTTGATACATTAATGTCTGGATTCTCTTGACGACATCGGGATCAGAGCCCCAGGCGAAATCACACAAAGACAAGAGCTTGGGTCCGGACGAGAATCGAACCCTGCTCGGCAAGCTTGTATAGACAGTGACTAAGCCACTTGGCCACAAAGAAAGAAAAAAGTCAATGACAATTCTTCTGTACTTATACCTGTCGAATTCGGGTGTTTTGTACTTAGAATTGAAATCAACCCATCTTCACCATCGTAGCTGATTGGTAGTTTGTTACTTGGCATTCAATTAACGATGAATTTTGCACATTTAGACGTGTTTTTCATATTCAAATAAGCCATATATATTTTTGATACATTAATGTCTGGATTCTCTTAACGACCTCGGGATCAGAGCCCCAGGCGAAATCACACAAAGATAAGAGCTTGGGTCCGGCCGGGAATCGAACCCTGGTCGGCAAGCTTGTATAGACAGTGACTAAGCCACTTGGCCACGAAGAAAGATAAAAGTCAATGACAATTCTTCTGTATTTACATCTATCGAATTAAGGTATTTTGTACTTAGATTTGATATCAACCCATCTTCACCATCGTAGCTAATTTGTAATTTGTTACTTGGCATTTAATTAATGATAAATTTTGCACATTCTAGACTTGTTTTTCATATTCAAATAAGCCATATATATTTTGATACTTTAATGTCTGGATTCTCTTCGTGGCCAAGTGGCTTATTCACTCTGTATACAAGCTTGCAGACCAGGGTTCGATTCCCGGCCGAACCAAAACTCTTGTCTTTGTGTGATTTCGCCTGGGGCTTGATCCCAAGGTCGTTAAGAGAATCCAGACATTAATGTATCAAAAATATATATGGCTTATTTGAATATGAAAAACATGTCTAAATGTGCAAAATTTATCATTAATCGAATGCCAAGTAACAAACTACCAATGAGCTACGATGGTGAAGATGGGTTGATTTCAAATCTAAGTACAAAAATACCTAAATTCGACAGGTATAAGTACAGAAGAATTGTCATTGACTTTTATCTTTTTTCGTGGCCAAGTGGCTTAGTCACTATCTATACAAGCTTGCGACCAGGGTTCGATTCCCGGCCGGACCCAAGCTCTTGTCTTTGTGTGATTTCGACTGGGGCTCTGATCCCGAGGTCGTTAAGAGAATCCATACATTAATGTATCAAAAATATATATGGCTTATTTGAATATGAAAAACATGTCTAGAATGTGCAAAATTCATCATTAATTGAATGCCAAGTAACAAACTACCAATTAGCTACGATGGTGAAGATGGGTTGATATCAAATCTAAGTACAAAATACCTGAATTCGATAGATATAAGTAAAGAAAAATTGTCATTGACTTTTATCTTTCTTCGTGGCCAAGTGGCTTATTCACTGTCTATACAAGCTTGCCGACCAGGGTTCGATTCCCGGCCGGACCCAAGCTCTTTTCTTTGTGTGATTTCTCATGGGGCTCTGATCCCGAGGTCGTTAAGAGAATCCAGACATTAATGTATCAAAAATATATATGGCTTATTTGAATATGAAAAACACGTCTAAATGTGCAAAATTTATCGTTAATTGAATGCCAAGTAACAAACTACCAATTAGTTACGATGGTGAAGATGGGTTGATTTCAATTCTAAGTACAAAACACCTGAATTCGACAGGTATAAGTACAGAAGAATTGTCATTGACTTTTATCTTTCTTCGTGGCCAAGTGGCTTAGTCACTGTCTATACAAGCTTGCCGACCAGGGTTCGATTCCCGGCTGGACCCAAGATCTTGTCTTTGTGTGATTTCACCTGGGGCTCTGATCCCGAGGTCGTTAAGAGAATCCAGACATTAATGTATCAAAAATATATATGTCTTATTTGAATATGAAAAACACGTCTAAATGTGCAAAATTCATCATTAATTGAATGCCAAGTAACAAACTACCAATTAGCTAAGATGGTGAAGATGGGTTGATATCAAATCTAAGTACAAAAATACCTGAATTCGACAGGTATAAGTACAGAAGAATTGTCATTGACTTTTATCTCTCTTCGTGGCCAAGTGGCTTGGTCACTGTCTATACAAGCTTGCCGACCAGGGTTCGATTCTCAGCCGGACACAAGCTCTCGTCTTTGTGTGATTTCGCCTGGGGCTCTGATCCCGAGGTCGTTAAGAGAATCCAGACATTAATGTATCAAAATATATATGGCTTATTTGAATATGAAAAACAAGTCTAGAATGTGAAAAATTTATCATTAATTGAATGCCAAGTAACAAACTACCAATTAGCTACGATGGTGAAGATGGGTTGATATCAAATCTAAGTAACAAAATACCGTAATTCGATAGATATAAGTACAGAAGAATTGTCATGGACTTTTATCTCTCTTCGTGGCCAAGTGGCTTAGTCATTGTCTATATAAGCTTGCCGACCTGGGTTCGATTCCCGGCCGGACCCAAGTTCTTGTCTTTGTGTGATTTCGCCTGGGTCTCTGATCCCGAGGTCGTTAAGAAAATCCAGACATTAATGTATCAAAAATATATATGACTTATTTGAATATGAAAAACACGTCTAAATGTGCAAAATTTATCATTAATTGAATGCCAAGTAAAAAACTACCAATTACCTACGATTGTGAAGATGGGTTGATTTCAGATCTAAGTACAAAAATACCAGAATTCGACAGGTATAAGTACAGAAAAATTGTCATTGACTTTTATCTTTCTTCGTGGCCAAGTGGCTTAGTCACTGTCTATACAAGCTTGCAGACCAGGGTTCGATTCCCGGCCGAACCCAAGCTCTTGTCTTTGTATGATTTTGCCTGGGGCTCTGATCCCGAGGTCGTTAAGAGAATCCAGACATTAATGTATCAAAAATATATATGTCTTATTTGAATATGAAAAACACGTCTAAATGTGCAAAATTCATCATTAATTGAATGCCAAATAAAAAACTACCAATTACCTACGATGGTGAAGATGGGTTGATATCAAATCTAAGTACAAAAATACCTGAATTCGACAGGTATAAGTACAGAAGAATTGTCATTGACTTTTATCTTTCTTCGTGGCCAAGTGGCTTGGTCACTGTCTATACAAGCATGCCGACCAGGGTTCGATTCTCGGCCGGACCCAAGCTCTTGTCTTTGTGTGATTTCGACTGGGGCTCTGATCCCGAGGTCGTTAAGAGAATCCAGGCATTAATGTATCAAAATATATATGGCTTATTTGAATAGGAAAAACAAGTCTAGAATGTGCAAAATTTATCATTAATTGAATGCCAAGTAACAAATTACCAATTAGCTACGATGGTGAAGATGGGTTGATATCAAATCTAAGTACAAAATACCTGAATTCGAAAGATGTAAGTACAGAAGAATTGTCATTGACTTTTATCTTTCTTCGTGGCCAAGTGGCTTAGTCACTGTCTATACAAGCTTGCCGACCAGGGTTCGATTCCCGGCCGGACCCAAGCTCTTGTCTTTGTGTGATTTCGCCTGGGGCTCTGATCCCGAGGTCGTTAAGAGAATCCAGACATTAATGTATCAAAAATATATATCGCTTATTTGAATATGAAAAACACGTCTAAATGTGCAAAATTCATCGTTAATTGAATGCCAAGTAACAAACTACCAATCAGCTACGATGGTGAAGATGGGTTGATTTCAATTCTAAGTACAAAACACCCGAATTCGACAGGTATAAGTACAGAAGAATTGTCATTGACTTTTTTCTTTCTTCGTGGCCAAGTGGCTTAGTCACTGTCTATACAAGCTTGCCGACCAGGGTTCGATTCCCGGCCGGACCCAAGATCTTGTCTTTGTGTGATTTCGCCTGGGGCTCTGATCCCGATGTCGTCAAGAGAATCCAGACATTAATGTATCAAAATATATATGGCTTATTTGAATATGAAAAACAAGTCTAGAATGTGCAAAATTTATCATTAATTGAATGCCAAGTAACAAACTACCAATTAGCTACGATGGTGAAGATGTGTTGATTTCAATTTTAAGTAAAAAACACCTGAATTCGACAGGTATAAGTAGAGAAGAATTGTCATTGACTTTTATGTTTCTTCGTGGCCAAGTGGCTTAGTCACTGTCTATACAATCTTGCCGACCAGGGTTCGATTCCCGGCTGGACCCAAGCTCTTGTCTTTGTGTGATTTCGCCTGGGGCTCTGATCCCGAGGTCGTTAAGAGAATCCAGACATTAATGTATCAAAATATATATGGCTTATTTGATTATGAAAAACAGGTCTAAATGTGCGAAATTTATCATTAATTGAATGCCAAGTAACAAACTACTAATTAGCTACGATGGTGAAGATGGGTTGATTTCAAATCTAAGTACAAAATACCTGAATTCGACAGGTATAAGTACAGAAGAATTGTCATTGACTTTTATCTTTCTTCATGGCCAAGTGGCTTAGTCACTGTCTATACAAGCTTGCCGGCCAGGGTTCGATTCCCGGCCGGACCCAAACTCTTGTCTTTGTGTGATTTTGCCTGGGGCTCTGATCCCGAGGTCGTTAAGAGAATCCAGACATTAATGTATCAAAAATATATATGACTTATTTGAATATGAAAAACACGTCTAAATGTGCAAAGTTTATCGTTAATTGAATGCCAAGTAACAAACTACTAATTAGCTACGATGGTGAAGATGGGTTGATTTCAATTCCAAGTACAAAATACCTGAATTCGGCATGTATAAGTACAGAAGAATTGTCATTGACTTTTATCTTTCTTCGTGGCCAAGTGGCTTATTCACTTTGTATACAAGTTTGCAGACCAGGGTTCGATTCCCGGCCGAACCAAAACTCTTGTCTTTGTGTGATTTCGCCTGGGGCTCTGATCCCAAGGTCGTTAAGAGAATCCAGACATTAATGTATCCAAAATATATATGGCTTATTTGAATATGAAAAACACGTCTAAATGTGCAAAATTTATCATTAATTGAATGCCAAGTAACAAATTACCAATTAGCTACGATGGTGAAGATGGGTTGATTTCAAATCTAAGTACAAAATACCTGAATTCGACAGGTATAAGTACAGAAGAATTGTCATTGACTTTTATCTTTCTTCGTGGCCAAGTGGCTTAGTCACTGTCTATACAAGCTTGCCGACCAGGGTTCGATTCCCGGCCGGACCTAAGCTCTTGTCTTTATGTGATTTCACCTGGGGCTCTGATCCCAAGGTCGTTAAGAGAATCCAGACATTAATGTATCAAAAATATATATGGCTTATTTGAATATGAAAAACACGTCTAAATGTGCAAAATTTATCATTAATTGAATGCCAAGTAACAAACTACCAATTAGCTACGATGGTGAAGATGGGTTGATTTCAAATCTAAGTACAAAATACCTGAATTCGACGGTTATAATTACAGAAGAATTGTCATTGACTTTTATCTTTCTTCATGGCCAAGTGGCTTAGTCACTGTCTATACAAGCTTGCCGACCAGGGTTCGATTCCCAGCCGGACCCAAGCTCTTGTCTATGTGTGATTTCGCCTGGGGCTCTGATTCCGAGGTCGTTAAGAGAATCCAGACATTAATGTATCAAAAATATATGTGTCTTATTTGAATATGAAAAAAACCGTCTCAATGTGCAAAATTCATCATTAATTGAATGCCAAGTAACAAACTACCAATTAGCTACGATGGTGAAGATGGGTTGATATAAAATCTAAGTACAAAAATACCTAATTCGACAGGTATAAGTACAGAAGAATTGTCATTGACTTTTATCTTTCTTCGTGGCCAAGTGGCTTAGTCACTGTCTATACAAGCTTGCCGACCAGGGTTCGATTCTCGGCCGGACCCAAGCTCTCGTCTTTGTGTGATTTCGCCTGGGGCTCTGATCCCGAGGTCGTTAAGAGAATCCAGACATTAATGTATCAAAATATATATGGCTTATTTGAATATGAAAAACAAGTCTAGAATGTGAAAAATTTATCATTAATTGAATGCCAAGTAACAAACTACCAATTAGCTACGATGGTGAAGATGGGTTGATATCAAATCTAAGTAACAAAATACCCTAATTCGATAGATATAAGTACAGAAGAATTGTCATTGACTTTTATCTTTCTTCGTGGCCAAGTGGCTTAGTCATTGTCTATATAAGCTTGCCGACCTGGGTTCGATTCCTGGCCGGACCCAAGTTCTTGTCTTTGTGTGATTTCGCCTGGGTCTCTGATCCCGAGGTCGTTAAGAAAATCCAGACATTAATGTATCAAAAATATATATGACTTATTTGAATATGAAAAACACGTCTAAATGTGCAAAATTTATCATTAATTGAATGCCAAGTAAAAAACTACCAATTACCTACGATTGTGAAGATGGGTTGATTCAAATCTAAGTACAAAAATACCAGAATTCGACAGGTATAAGTACAGAAAAATTGTCATTGACTTTTATCTTTCTTCGTGGCCAAGTGGCTTAGTCACTGTCTATACAAGCTTGCAGACCGGGGTTCGATTCCCGGCCGAACCCAAGCTCTTGTCTTTGTATGATTTCGCCTGGGGCTCTGATCCCGAGGTCGTTAAGAGAATCCAGGCATTAATGTATCAAAATATATATGGCTTATTTGAATAGGAAAAACAAGTCTAGAATGTGCAAAATTTATCATTAATTGAATGCCAAGTAACAAATTACCAATTAGCTACGATGGTGAAGATGGGTTGATATCAAATCTAAGTACAAAATACCTGAATTCGATAGATGTAAGTACAGAAGAATTGTCATTGACTTTTATCTTTCTTCGTGGCCAAGTGGCTTAGTCACTGTCTATACAAGCTTGCCGACCAGGGTTCGATTCCCGGCCGGACCCAAGCTCTTGTCTTTGTGTGATTTCGCCTGGGGCTCTGATCCCGAGGTCGTTAAGAGAATCCAGACATTAATGTATCAAAAATATATATCGCTTATTTGAATATGAAAAACACGTCTAAATGTGCAAAATTCATCGTTAATTGAATGCCAAGTAACAAACTACCAATCAGCTACGATGGTGAAGATGGGTTGATTTCAATTCTAAGTACAAAACACCCGAATTCGACAGGTATAAGTACAGAAGAATTGTCATTGACTTTTTTCTTTCTTCGTGGCCAAGTGGCTTAGTCACTGTCTATACAAGCTTGCCGACCAGGGTTCGATTCCCGGCCGGACCCAAGATCTTGTCTTTGTGTGATTTCGCCTGGGGCTCTGATCCCGATGTCGTCAAGAGAATCCAGACATTAATGTATCAAAATATATATGGCTTATTTGAATATGAAAAACAAGTCTAGAATGTGCAAAATTTATCATTAATTGAATGCCAAGTAACAAACTACCAATTAGCTACGATGGTGAAGATGTGTTGATTTCAATTTTAAGTAAAAAACACCTGAATTCGACAGGTATAAGTAGAGAAGAATTGTCATTGACTTTTATGTTTCTTCGTGGCCAAGTGGCTTAGTCACTGTCTATACAATCTTGCCGACCAGGGTTCGATTCCCGGCTGGACCCAAGCTCTTGTCTTTGTGTGATTTCGCCTGGGGCTCTGATCCCGAGGTCGTTAAGAGAATCCAGACATTAATGTATCAAAATATATATGGCTTATTTGATTATGAAAAACAGGTCTAAATGTGCGAAATTTATCATTAATTGAATGCCAAGTAACAAACTACTAATTAGCTACGATGGTGAAGATGGGTTGATTTCAAATCTAAGTACAAAATACCTGAATTCGACAGGTATAAGTACAGAAGAATTGTCATTGACTTTTATCTTTCTTCATGGCCAAGTGGCTTAGTCACTGTCTATACAAGCTTGCCGGCCAGGGTTCGATTCCCGGCCGGACCCAAACTCTTGTCTTTGTGTGATTTTGCCTGGGGCTCTGATCCCGAGGTCGTTAAGAGAATCCAGACATTAATGTATCAAAAATATATATGACTTATTTGAATATGAAAAACACGTCTAAATGTGCAAAGTTTATCGTTAATTGAATGCCAAGTAACAAACTACCAATTAGCTACGATGGTGAAGATGGGTTGATTTCAATTCCAAGTACAAAATACCTGAATTCGGCATGTATAAGTACAGAAAATTGTCATTGACTTTTATCTTTCTTCGTGGCCAAGTGGCTTATTCACTTTGTATACAAGTTTGCAGACCAGGGTTCGATTCCCGGCCGAACCAAAACTCTTGTCTTTGTGTGATTTCGCCTGGGGCTCTGATCCCAAGGTCGTTAAGAGAATCCAGACATTAATGTATCCAAAATATATATGGCTTATTTGAATATGAAAAACACGTCTAAATGTGCAAAATTTATCATTAATTGAATGCCAAGTAACAAATTACCAATTAGCTACGATGGTGAAGATGGGTTGATTTCAAATCTAAGTACAAAATACCTGAATTCGACAGGTATAAGTACAGAAGAATTGTCATTGACTTTTATCTTTCTTCGTGGCCAAGTGGCTTAGTCACTGTCTATACAAGCTTGCCGACCAGGGTTCGATTCCCGGCCGGACCCAAGCTCTTGTCTTTATGTGATTTCGCCTGGGGCTCTGATCCCAAGGTCGTTAAGAGAATCCAGACATTAATGTATCAAAAATATATATGGCTTATTTGAATATGAAAAACACGTCTAAATGTGCAAAATTTATCATTAATTGAATGCCAAGTAACAAACTACCAATTAGCTACGATGGTGAAGATGGGTTGATTTCAAATCTAAGTACAAAATACCTGAATTCGACGGTTATAATTACAGAAGAATTGTCATTGACTTTTATCTTTCTTCGTGGCCAAGTGGCTTAGTCACTGTCTATACAAGCTTGCCGACCAGGGTTCGATTCCCGGCCGGACCCAAGCTCTTGTCTATGTGTGATTTCGCCTGGGGCTCTGATCCGAGGTCGTTAAGAGAATCCAGACATTAATGTATCAAAAATATATGTGTCTTATTTGAATATGAAAAAAACCGTCTAAATGTGCAAAATTTATCATTAATTGAATGCCAAGTAACAAACTACCAATTAGCTACGATGGTGAAGATGGGTTGATATAAATCTAAGTACAAAATACCTAATTCGACAGGTATAAGTACAGAAGAATTGTCATTGACTTTTATCTTTCTTCGTGGCCAAGTGGCTTAGTCACTGTCTATACAAGCTTGCCGACCAGGGTTCGATTCCGGCCGGACCCAAGCTCTTGTCTTTGTGTGATTTCGCCTGGGGCTCTGATCCCGAGGTCGTTAAGAGAATCCAGACATTAATGTATCAAAATATATATGGCTTATTTGAATATGAAAAACAAGTCTAAATGTGAAAAATTTATCATTAATTGAATGCCAAGTAACAAACTACCAATTAGCTACGATGGTGAAGATGGGTTGATATCAAATCTAAGTACAAAATACCTAATTCGATAGGTATAAGTACAGAAGAATTGTCATTGACTTTTATCTTTCTTCGTGGCCAAGTGGCTTAGTCATTGTCTATACAAGCTTGCCGACCTGGGTTCGATTCCCGGCCGGACCCAAGCTTCTTGTCTTTGTGTGATTTCGCCTGGGGCTCTGATCCCGAGGTCGTTAAGAAATCCAGACATTAATGTATCAAAAATATATATGACTTATTTGAATATGAAAAACACGTCTAAATGTGCAAAATTTATCATTAATTGAATGCCAAGTAACAAAACTACCAATTAGCTACGATGTGAAGATGGGTTGATATCAAATCTAAGTACAAAAATACCAGAATTCGACAGGTATAAGTACAGAAGAATTGTCATTGACTTTTATCTTTCTTCGTGGCCAAGTGGCTTAGTCACTGTCTATACAAGCTTGCCGACCGGGTTCGATTCCCGGCCGGACCCAAGCTCTTGTCTTTGTGTGATTTCGCCTGGGGCTCTGATCCCGAGGTCGTTAAGAGAATCCAGGCATTAATGTATCAAAATATATATGGCTTATTTGAATAGGAAAAACAAGTCTAGAATGTGCAAAATTTATCATTAATTGAATGCCAAGTAACAAATTACCAATTAGCTACGATTGTGAAGATGGGTTGATATCAAATCTAAGTACAAAATACCTGAATTCGATAGATGTAAGTACAGAAGAATTGTCATTGACTTTTATCTTTCTTCGTGGCCAAGTGGCTTAGTCACTGTCTATACAAGCTTGCCGACCAGGGTTCGATTCCCGGCCGGACCCAAGCTCTTGTCTTTGTGTGATTTCGCCTGGGGCTCTGATCCCGAGGTCGTTAAGAGAATCCAGACATTAATGTATCAAAAATATATATCGCTTATTTGAATATGAAAAACACGTCTAAATGTGCAAAATTCATCGTTAATTGAATGCCAAGTAACAAACTACCAATCAGCTACGATGGTGAAGATGGGTTGATTTCAATTCTAAGTACAAAACACCCGAATTCGACAGGTATAAGTACAGAAGAATTGTCATTGACTTTTTTCTTTCTTCGTGGCCAAGTGGCTTAGTCACTGTCTATACAAGCTTGCCGACCAGGGTTCGATTCCCGGCCGGACCCAAGATCTTGTCTTTGTGTGATTTCGCCTGGGGCTCTGATCCCGATGTCGTCAAGAGAATCCAGACATTAATGTATCAAAATATATATGGCTTATTTGAATATGAAAAACAAGTCTAGAATGTGCAAAATTTATCATTAATTGAATGCCAAGTAACAAACTACCAATTAGCTACGATGGTGAAGATGTGTTGATTTCAATTTTAAGTAAAAAACACCTGAATTCGACAGGTATAAGTAGAGAAGAATTGTCATTGACTTTTATGTTTCTTCGTGGCCAAGTGGCTTAGTCACTGTCTATACAATCTTGCCGACCAGGGTTCGATTCCCGGCTGGACCCAAGCTCTTGTCTTTGTGTGATTTCGCCTGGGGCTCTGATCCCGAGGTCGTTAAGAGAATCCAGACATTAATGTATCAAAATATATATGGCTTATTTGATTATGAAAAACAGGTCTAAATGTGCGAAATTTATCATTAATTGAATGCCAAGTAACAAACTACTAATTAGCTACGATGGTGAAGATGGGTTGATTTCAAATCTAAGTACAAAATACCTGAATTCGACAGGTATAAGTACAGAAGAATTGTCATTGACTTTTATCTTTCTTCATGGCCAAGTGGCTTAGTCACTGTCTATACAAGCTTGCCGGCCAGGGTTCGATTCCCGGCCGGACCCAAACTCTTGTCTTTGTGTGATTTTGCCTGGGGCTCTGATCCCGAGGTCGTTAAGAGAATCCAGACATTAATGTATCAAAAATATATATGACTTATTTGAATATGAAAAACACGTCTAAATGTGCAAAGTTTATCGTTAATTGAATGCCAAGTAACAAACTACCAATTAGCTACGATGGTGAAGATGGGTTGATTTCAATTCCAAGTACAAAATACCTGAATTCGGCATGTATAAGTACAGAAGAATTGTCATTGACTTTTATCTTTCTTCGTGGCCAAGTGGCTTATTCACTTTGTATACAAGTTTGCAGACCAGGGTTCGATTCCCGGCCGAACCAAAACTCTTGTCTTTGTGTGATTTCGCCTGGGGCTCTGATCCCAAGGTCGTTAAGAGAATCCAGACATTAATGTATCCAAAATATATATGGCTTATTTGAATATGAAAAACACGTCTAAATGTGCAAAATTTATCATTAATTGAATGCCAAGTAACAAATTACCAATTAGCTACGATGGTGAAGATGGGTTGATTTCAAATCTAAGTACAAAATACCTGAATTCGACAGGTATAAGTACAGAAGAATTGTCATTGACTTTTATCTTTCTTCGTGGCCAAGTGGCTTAGTCACTGTCTATACAAGCTTGACGACCAGGGTTCGATTCCCGGCCGGACCCAAGCTCTTGTCTTTATGTGATTTCACCTGGGGCTCTGATCCCAAGGTCGTTAAGAGAATCCAGACATTAATGTATCAAAAATATATATGGCTTATTTGAATATGAAAAACACGTCTAAATGTGCAAAATTTATCATTAATTGAATGCCAAGTAACAAACTACCAATTAGCTACGATGGTGAAGATGGGTTGATTTCAAATCTAAGTACAAAATACCTGAATTCGACGGTTATAATTACAGAAGAATTGTCATTGACTTTTATCTTTCTTCATGGCCAAGTGGCTTAGTCACTGTCTATACAAGCTTGCCGACCAGGGTTCGATTCCCAGCCGGACCCAAGCTCTTGTCTATGTGTGATTTCGCCTGGGGCTCTGATTCCGAGGTCGTTAAGAGAATCCAGACATTAATGTATCAAAAATATATGTGTCTTATTTGAATATGAAAAAAACCGTCTCAATGTGCAAAATTCATCATTAATTGAATGCCAAGTAACAAACTACCAATTAGCTACGATGGTGAAGATGGGTTGATATAAAATCTAAGTACAAAAATACCTGAATTCGAACAGGTATAAGTACAGAAGAATTGTCATTGACTTTTATCTTTCTTCGTGGCCAAGTGGCTTAGTCACTGTCTATACAAGCTTGCCGACCAGGGTTCGATTCTCGGCCGGACCCAAGCTCTCGTCTTTGTGTGATTTCGCCTGGGGCTCTGATCCCGAGGTCGTTAAGAGAATCCAGACATTAATGTATCAAAATATATATGGCTTATTTGAATATGAAAAACAAGTCTAGAATGTGAAAAATTTATCATTAATTGAATGCCAAGTAACAAACTACCAATTAGCTACGATGGCGAAGATGGGTTGATATCAAATCTAAGTAACAAAATACCGTAATTCGATAGATATAAGTACAGAAGAATTGTCATTGACTTTTATCTTTCTTCGTGGCCAAGTGGCTTAGTCATTGTCTATATAAGCTTGCCGACCTGGGTTCGATTCCCGGCCGGACCCAAGTTCTTGTCTTTGTGTGATTTCGCCTGGGTCTCTGATCCCGAGGTCGTTAAGAAAATCCAGACATTAATGTATCAAAAATATATATGACTTATTTGAATATGAAAAACACGTCTAAATGTGCAAAATTTATCATTAATTGAATGCCAAGTAAAAAACTACCAATTACCTACGATTGTGAAGATGGGTTGATTTCAAATCTAAGTACAAAAATACCAGAATTCGACAGGTATAAGTACAGAAAAATTGTCATTGACTTTTATCTTTCTTCGTGGCCAAGTGGCTTAGTCACTGTCTATACAAGCTTGCAGACCAAGGTTCGATTCCCGGCCGAACCCAAGCTCTTGTCTTTGTAAGATTTCGCCTGGGGCTCTGATCCCGAGGTCGTTAAGAGAATCCAGACATTAATGTATCAAAAATATATATGTCTTATTTGAATATGAAAAACACGTCTAAATGTGCAAAATTCATCATTAATTGAATGCCAAGTAACAAACTACCAATTAGCTACGATGGTGAAGATGGGTTGATATCAAATCTAAGTACAAAAATACCTGAATTCGACAGGTATAAGTACAGAAGAATTGTCATTGACTTTTATCTTTCTTCGTGGCCAAGTGGCTTGGTCACTGTCTATACAAGCATGCCGACCAGGGTTCGATTCTCGGCCGGACCCAAGCTCTTGTCTTTGTGTGATTTCGCCTGGGGCTCTGATCCCGAGGTCGTTAAGAGAATCCAGGCATTAATGTATCAAAATATATATGGCTTATTTGAATAGGAAAAACAAGTCTAGAATGTGCAAAATTTATCATTAATTGAATGCCAAGTAACAAATTACCAATTAGCTACGATGGTGAAGATGGGTTGATATCAAATCTAAGTACAAAATACCTGAATTCGATAGATGTAAGTACAGAAGAATTGTCATTGACTTTTTTCTTTCTTCGTGGCCAAGTGGCTTAGTCACTGTCTATACAAGCTTGCCGACCAGGGTTCGATTCCCGGCCGGACCCAAGATCTTGTCTTTGTGTGATTTCGCCTGGGGCTCTGATCCCGATGTCGTCAAGAGAATCCAGACATTAATGTATCAAAATATATATGCTTATTTGAATATGAAAAACAAGTCTAGAATGTGCAAAATTTATCATTAATTGAATGCCAAGTAACAAACTACCAATTAGCTACGATGGTGAAGATGTGTTGATTTCAATTTTAAGTAAAAAACACCTGAATTCGACAGGTATAAGTAGAGAAGAATTGTCATTGACTTTTATGTTTCTTCGTGGCCAAGTGGCTTAGTCACTGTCTATACAATCTTGCCGACCAGGGTTCGATTCCCGGCTGGACCCAAGCTCTTGTCTTTGTGTGATTTCGCCTGGGGCTCTGATCCCGAGGTCGTTAAGAGAATCCAGACATTAATGTATCAAAAATATATATGGCTTATTTGAATATGAAAAACAGTCTAAATGTGCAAAATTTATCATTAATTGAATGCCAAGTAACAAACTACCAATTAGCTACGATGGTGAAGATGGGTTGATTTCAATTAAGTACAAAATACCTGAATTCGACAGTATAAGTACAGAAGAATTGTCATTGACTTTTATCTTTCTTCGTGGCCAAGTGGCTTAGTTCACTGTCTATACAAGCTTGCCGACCAGGGTTCGATTCCCGGCCGGACCCAAAACTCTTGTCTTTGTGTGATTTCACCTGGGGCTCTGATCCCAGGTCGTTAAGAGAATCCAGACATTAATGTATCAAAAATATATATGGCTTATTTGAATATGAAAAACACGTCTAAATGTGCAAAATTTATCATTAATTGAATGCCAAGTAACAAACTACCAATTAGCTACGATGGTGAAGATGGGTTGATTTCAAATCTAAGTACAAAATACCTGAATTCGACAGGTATAAGTACAGAAGAATTGTCATTGACTTTTATCTTTCTTCGTGGCCAAGTGGCTTAGTCACTGTCTATACAAGCTTGCCGACCAGGGTTCGATTCCCGGCCGGACCCAAGCTCTTGTCTTTGTGTGATTTCACCTGGGGCTCTGATCCCGAGGTCGTTAAGAGAATCCAGACATTAATGTATCAAAAATATATATGGCTTATTTGAATATGAAAAACACGTCTAAATGTGCAAAATTTATCATTAATTGAATGCCAAGTAACAAACTACCAATTAGCTACGATGGTGAAGATGGGTTGATTTCAAATCTAAGTACAAAATACCTGAATTCGACGGTTATAATACAGAAGAATTGTCATTGACTTTTATCTTTCTTCATGGCCAAGTGGCTTAGTCACTGTCTATACAAGCTTGCCGACCAGGGTTCGATTCCCGGCCGGACCCAAGCTCTTGTCTATGTGTGATTTCGCCTGGGGCTCTGATTCCGAGGTCGTTAAGAGAATCCAGACATTAATGTATCAAAAATATATGTGTCTTATTTGAATATGAAAAAAACCGTCTCAATGTGCAAAATTCATCATTAATTGAATGCCAAGTAACAAACTACCAATTAGCTACGATGGTGAAGATGGGTTGATAAAAAATCTAAGTACAAAAATACCTGAATTCGACAGGTATAAGTACAGAAGAATTGTCATTGACTTTTATCTTTCTTCGTGGCCAAGTGGCTTAGTCACTGTCTATACAAGCTTGCCGACCAGGGTTCGATTCTCGGCCGGACCCAAGCTCTTGTCTTTGTGTGATTTCGCCTGGGGCTCTGATCCCGAGGTCGTTAAGAGAATCCAGACATTAATGTATCAAAAATATATATGCTTATTTGAATATGAAAAACAAGTCTAGAATGTGCAAAATTTATCATTAATTGAATGCCAAGTAACAAACTACCAATTAGCTACGATGGTGAAGATGGGTTGATATCAAATCTAAGTACAAAATACCTGAATTCGATAGATATAAGTACAGAAGAATTGTCATTGACTTTTATCTTTCTTCCTGGCCAAGTGGCTTATCACTGTTTATACAAGCTTGCCGACCAGGGTTCGATTCCCGGCCGGACCCAATCTCTTGTCTTTGTGTGATTTCGCCTGGGGCTCTGATCCCGAGGTCGTTAAGAGAATCCAGACATTAATGTATCAAAAATATATATGGCTTATTTGAATATGAAAAACACTTCTAAATGTGCAAAATTTATTTAATTGAATGCCAAGTAACAAACTACCAATTAGCTACGATGGTGAAGATGGGTTGATTTCAATCTAAGTACAAAACACCTGAATTCGACAGGTATAAGTACAGAAGAATTGTCATTGACTTTTATCTTTCTTCGTGGCCAAGTGGCTTAGTCACTGTCTATACAAGCTTGCCGACCAGGGTTCGATTCCCGGCCGGACCCAAGCTCTTGTCTTTGTATGATTTCGCCTGGGGCTCTGATCCCGAGGTCGTTAAGAGAATCCAGACATTAATGTATCAAAAATATATATGTCTTATTTGAATATGAAAAACACGTCTAAATGTGCAAAATTCATCATTAATTGAATGCCAAGTAACAAACTACCAATTAGCTACGATGGTGAAGATGGGTTGATATCAAATCTAAGTACAAAAATACCTGAATTCGACAGGTATAAGTACAGAAGAATTGTCATTGACTTTTATCTTTCTTCGTGGCCAAGTGGCTTGGTCACTGTCTATACAAGCTTGCCGACCAGGATTCGATTCTCGGCCGGACCCAAGCTCTCATCTTTGTGTGATTTCGCTTGGGGCTCTGTCCCGAGGTCGTTAAGAGAATCCAGACATTAATGTATCAAAATATATATGGCTTATCTGAATATGAAAAACAAGTCTAGAATGTGCAAAATTTATCATTAATTGAATGCCAAGTAACAAACTACCAATTAGCTACGATGGTGAAGATGGGTTGATATCAAATCTAAGTACAAAATACCTTAATTCGATAGATATAAGTACAGAAGAATTGTCATTGACTTTTATCTTTTTTCGTGGCCAAGTGGCTTAGTCATTGTCTATACAAGCTTGCCGACCAGGGTTTGATTCCCAGCCGGACCCAAGTTCTTGTCTTTGTGTGATTTTGCCTGGGGCTCTGATCCCGAGGTCGTTAAGAAAATCCAGACATTAATGTATCAAAAATATATATGGCTTATTTGAATATGAAAAACACGTCTAAATGTGCAAAATTTATCATTAATTGAATGCCAAGTAACAAACTACCAATTACCTACGATTGTGAAGATGGGTTGATTTCAAATCTAAGTACAAAAATACCAGAATTCGACAGGTATAAGTACAGAAAAATTGTCATTGACTTTTATCTTTCTTCGTGGCCAAGTGGCTTACTCACTGTCTATACAAGCTTGCAGACCAGGGTTCGATTCCCGGCCAAACCCGAGCTCTTGTCTTTGTATGATTTCGCCTGGGGCTCTGATCCCGAGGTCGTTAAGAGAATCCAGACATTAATGTATCAAAAATATATATGTCTTATTTGAATATGAAAAACACGTCTAAATGTGCAAAATTCATCATTAATTGAATGCCAAGTAACAAACTACCAATTAGCTACGATGGTGAAGATGGGTTGATATCAAATCTAAGTACAAAAATACCTGAATTCGACAGGTATAAGTACAGAAGAATTGTCATTGACTTTTATCTTTCTTCGTGGCCAAGTGGCTTGGTCACTGTCTATACAAGCTTGCCGACCAGGGTTCGATTATTGGCCGGACCCAAGCTCTTGTCTTTGTGTGATTTTGCCTGGGGCTCTGATCCCGAGGTCGTTAAGAGAATCCAGACATTAATGTATCAAAATATATATGGCTTATTTGAATATGAAAAACAAGTCTAGAATGTGCAAAATTTATCATTAATATAATGCCAAGTAACAAACTACCAATTAGCTACGATGTTGAAGATGGGTTGATATCAAATCTAAGTACAAAATACCTGAATTCGATATATGTAAGTAGAGAAGAATTGTCATTGACTTTTTTCTTTCTTCGTGGCCAAGTGGCTTAGTCACTGTCTATACAAGCTTGCCGACCAGGGTTCGATTCCCGCCCGGACTCAAGCTCTTGTCTTTGTGTGATTTCACCTGGGGCTCTGATCCCGAGGTCGTTAAGAGAATCCAGACATTAATGTATCAAAAATATATATGTCTTATTTGAATATGAAAAACATGTCTAAATGTGCAAAATTCATCGTTAATTGAATGCCAAGTAACAAACTACCAATCAGCTACGATAGTGAAGATGGGTTGATTTTAATTCTAAGTACAAAACACCTGAATTCGAGAGGTATAAGTACAGAAGAATTGTCATTGACTTTTATCTTTCTTCGTGGCCAAGTGGCTTAGTCACTGTCTATACAAGCTTGCCGACCAGGGTTCGATTCGCGGCCGGACCCAAGTTCTTGTCTTTGTGTGATTTCGCCTGGGGCTCTGATCCCGAGGTCGTTAAGAAAATCCAGACATTAATGTATCAAAAATATATATGACTTATTTGAATATGAAAAACACGTCTAAATGTGCAAAATTTATCATTAATTGAATGCCAAGTAACAAACTACCAATTAGCTAGGATTGTGATGATGGGTTGATTTCAAATCTAAGTACAAAAATACCTGAATTCGACAGGTATAAGTACAGAAGAATTGTCATTGACTTTTATCTTTCTTCGTGGCCAAGTGGCTTAGTCACTGTCTATACAAGCTTGCCGACCAGGGTTCGATTCCCGGCCGGACCCAAGCTCTTGTCTTTGTGTGATTTCGACTGGGGCTCTGATCCCGAGGTCGTCAAGAGAATCCATACATTAATATATCAAAATATATATGGCTTATTTGAATATGAAAAACAAGTCTAGAATGTGCAAAATTTATCATTAATTGAATACCAAGTAACAAACTACCAATTAGCTACGATGGTGAAGATGTGTTGATTTCAATTTCAAGTACAAAACACCTGAATTCGACAGGTATAATTACAGAAGAAATGTCATTGACTTTCATGTTTCTTCGTGGCCAAGTGGCTTAGTCACTGTCTATAAAATCTTGCCGACCAGGGTTCGATTCCCGGCTGGACCCAAGCTCTTGTCTTTGTTTGATTTCGCCTGGGGCTCTGATCCCGAGGTCGTTAAGAGAATCCAGACATTAATGTATCAAAAATATATATGGCTTATTTGAATATGAAAAACATGTCTAAATGTGCAAAATATATCATTAATTGAATGCCAAGTAACAAACTACCAATTAGCTACGATGGTGAAGATGGGTTGATTTCAATTCTAAGTACAAAACACCTGAATTCGACAGGTATAAGTTCAGAAGAATTGTCATTGACTTTTATCTTTCTTCGTGGCCAAGTGGTTTAGTCACTGTCTATACAAGCTTGCCGACCAGGGTTCGATTCCCGGCCGGACCCAAGCTCTTGTCTTTGTGTGATTTCGCCTGGGGCTCTGATCCCGAGGTCGTTAAGAGAATCCAGACATTAATGTATCAAAAATATATATGGCTTATTTGAATATGAAAAACACGTCTGAATGTGCAAAATTTATCATTAATTGAATGCCAAGTTACAAATTACCAATTAGCTACGATGGTGAAGATGGGTTGATTTCAATTCTAAGTACAAAACACCTGAATTCGACATGTATAAGTACAGAAGAAATATCATTGACTTTTATTTTTCTTCGTGGCCAAGTGGCTTAGTCACTGTCTATACAAGCTTGCCGACCAGGGTTCGATTCCCGGCCGGACCCAAGCTCTTGTCTTTATATGATTTCACCTGGGGCTCTGATCCCGAGGTCGTTAAGGGAATCCAGACATTAATGTATCAAAAATATATATGGCTTATTTGAATATGAAAAACACGTGTAAATGTGCAAAATTTATCATATATATATATATATATATATATATATATATATATATATATATATATATATATATATATATATATATATATATATATATATATATATATATATATATATATATTTACAGAGCCAGAGCCACAGTAACCTATTGAGTTATTAATGATAGAAAGTTATTAGGTCTTTCAACTAGTAGGACAGTACTCTATTCGGTCTATCTCTCTGGTTAGGGTTCACTTTTCCTTTTCCTACGAATACGCAATTAGCCTGGACTATTCTTTACATATTCTCCCCTGTACTCATTCACCTGATAATATATAGATTACCAAAAAATTCTTCTTCACCCAAGATGGTAATTACTGCACTGTAATTGTAGAATGAAAAATTTCTTCTTAATTACAGTAAAAGAGACACTTTAGCTCTGGCAAGCAGCAGCTCTTATGAGAGAAGAAAACTTCAAAATCAAACCATAGTTCTTTAATCTTGGGTAGTACCATAACATCGGTACCATTGTTTTCCATTGTCTTGTGTTAAAATTCTCTTCCTTGAGTTTACAGTTTAGAACACTAGTCTATCTTATTTTTAGAGTATAAATAGGAAATATTTATTTTAATGTTGTTATTCCTCGTAAAATCTCATATTTTTAATTTTTTTCATTTCTTCGCTGTGCTATTTTCCCTGTGATAGACCCTGGTCTTATAGCATTCGTCATCCTCAACTAATGTTGTAGCTTAGCAAGTACTAATATATATATATATATATATATATATATATATATATATATATATATATATATATATATATATATATATATATGTATATATATATATATATATATATATATATATATATATATATTTGTGTGTGTGTGTGTATATATATATATATATATATATATATATATATATATATATATATATATATATATATATATATATATATATATATATATATATATATACATATATTGGAAAGTATGACGTACCAGGTGAAAATAAGAGTGGTGAGATACTGGTAGATATGTGTGTTGAACAAGAGATGGTAATAAGTCCAAGCTTTTTTAAAAAGAAAGATAAATAATAAGTATACATGGGTAAGAGTTGCAAATGGAAGAGTAGTAGAAAGGGCATTAATGGATTATGTGTTGATAACTAAAAGAATGTTTGGCAGATTGAAAGACGTGCACGTGTTTACTGGTTTGGCTAACGGTATGTCTGATAATTTTTTGGTGGAAGGAAAATTAGTTGTAGCAAAAGAGTGGGGGAATAGAGTGGGTGGATGTAAAAGGGAGGTAGTGATGGTTGAAGAGCTAATAAAACCGGGGGTAAAAAGCAAATATCAGGAAAGGTTGAAAATGGCATATGGCGAGGTGAGAGTAAGAGAAACGGGTAATTTAGAGGAAGAGTGGAAGTTAGTAAAAGAAAATTTTGTTGGTATTGCAAGTGATGTATGTGGCAAGAAGGTTGTTGGAGGCAGCATGAGGAAGGGCAGTGAATTGTGGAATGAAGGAGTGAAGATAAAAGTGGAAGAGAAAAAGAGGGCTTTTGAAGAATAGCTGCAGAGTAACAGTATAGAGAGGTATGAAAAATATAGAGAGAAAATTGTGGAAGTAAAGCGCAAGGTACGTGAGGCAAAGAGGGCAGCTGACCTGAGGTGGGGTCAGGGATTGGGTCAGTCAAATGAAGAAAATAAGAAGAAGTTTTGGAAAAAAGTGAAGAGAGTAAGGAAGGCTGGCGCAAGAATTGAAGAGGCAGTGAAAGATGGAAATGGAAGGTTGTTAAAAGGAGAAGAGGCAAGGAAAAGGTGGGCGGAATATTTTGAAAGTTTGCTGAATGTTGAGGATAATAGGGAGGCAGATATAATTGCTGTTCCAGGTTTTGAGGTGCCAGTGATGGGAGATGAGAATGAGAGAGAGATTACAATAGAGGAAGAGAGGAGAGCACTAGATGAAACGAGAGTAGGAAAAGCATCTGGTATGGATGGTGTGAAAGCTGAGATGTTGAAGGAGGGGGTGTGACTGTACTTGAATGGTTGGTGAGATTGTTTAATATGTGTTTTGTGTTGTCAATTGTACCAGTAGATAGGGTTTGTGCATGTATTGTACCACTATATAAGGGTAAGGGAGATGTGCTTGAGTGTTGTAATTCAAGAGGTATTAGTTTGTTGAGTGTAGTTGGAAAAGTGTATGGTAGAGTAATGATTAATAGGATTAAGGATAAAACAGAGAATGCGATCTTGGAAGTACAGGGTGGTTTTAGAAGAGGTAGGGGTTGTATGAATCAGATATTTACAGTTAGGCAGATATGCGAGAAATATTAAGCAAAAGGTAAGGAGGTGTATGTTGCGTTTATGGATCTGGAGAAAGCATATGATAGAGTTGATAGGGAAGCAATGCGGAATGTGATGAGGTTATATGGAGTTGGTGGAAGGTTGTTGCAAGCAGTGAAAAGTTTCTACAAAGGTAATAAAGCATGTGTTAGAATAGGAAATGAAGTGAATGATTGGTTTCCGGTGAGAGTGGGGCTGATACAGAGATGTGTGATGTCGCCGTGGTTGTTTAACTTGTATGTTGATGGAGTGGTGAGAGAGGTGAATGCTCAAGTGCTTGGACGAGGATTAAAACTGGTAGGCGAGAATGACCATGAATGGTAGGTAAATCAGTTGTTGTTTGCGGATGATACTGTACTGGTAGCAGACACAGAAGAGAAGCTTGACCGACTAGTGACAGAATTTGGAAGGGTGTTTGAGAGAAAGAAGTTGAGAGTTAATGTGGGTAAGATGTACGAGAAGGGAAGGTGGTGCAAGGTTGAATGTCATGTTGAATGGAGAGTTTCTTGAGGAGGTGGATCAGTTTAAGTACTTGGGGTTTGTTGTTGCTGCAAATGGTGGAGTGGAAGCAGATGTACGTCAGAGAGTGAATGAAGGTTGCAAAGTGCTGGGTCAGTTAAGGGAGTTGTGAAAATAGAGGATTGGGCATGAATGTAAAGAGAGTTCTATATGAGAAAGTGATTGTACCAACTGTGATGTATGGATCGGAGTTGTGGGGAATGAAAGTGATGGAGAGACAGAAATTGAATGTGTTTGAGATGATGTGTCTAAGGAGTATGGCTGGTGTATCTCAAGTAGATATGGTTAGGAACGAAGTGGTGAGGGAGAGAACGGGTGTAAGAAATGAGTTAGCAGCTAGAGTGGATATGAATGTGTTGAGGTGGTTTGGCCATGTTGAAAGAATGGAAAATAATTGTCTGCTAAAGAAGGTGATGAATGCAAGAGTTGATGGGAGAAGTACAAGAGGAAAGCCAAGGTTTGGGTGGATGGATGGTGTGAAGAAAGCTCTGGGTGATAGGAGGATAGATGTGAGAGAGGCAAGAGAGCGTACTAGAAATAGGAATGAATGGCGAGCGATTGTGACGCAGTTCCGGTAGGCCCTGCTGCTTCCTCCTGTTCCTCAGATGACCGCGGAGGTAGCAGCAGTAGGGGATTCAGCATTATGAAGCTTCATCTGTGGTAGATAAAGTGGGAGGTTGGGCTGTGGCACCCTAGCAGTACCAGCTGAACTCGGTTGAGTCCCTGGTTAGGATGAAGGAACGTAGAGACTAGAGGTCCCCTTTTTGTTTTGTTTCATTGTTGATGTCGGCTACCTCCCAAAATTGGGGGAAGTGCCTTTGGTATATGTATGTATATATATATATATATATATATATATATATATATATATATATATATATATATATATATATATATATATATGTGTGTGTGTATATATATATATATATATATATATATATATATATATATATATATATATATATATATATATATATATATATATATATATATATATATATATATATATATATATATATATGCATGTGCATATATATACAGAATATGTATGTATATATATATATATATATATATATATATATATATATATATATATATATATATA
Source organism: Palaemon carinicauda (assembly GCF_036898095.1). Classification (NCBI taxonomy): domain Eukaryota; kingdom Metazoa; phylum Arthropoda; class Malacostraca; order Decapoda; family Palaemonidae; genus Palaemon; species Palaemon carinicauda. The sequence continues at coordinate 76,595,346 of NC_090738.1, forward strand.
TATATATAAAATATGTATATATATATATATATATATATATATATATATATATATATATATATATATATATATATATATACATGATTTTATATGAAATTTAAACTTTTTTTTATGGATGATGGGATTTATTGAGGGTTGTTATAAAGAAATATATATATATATATATATATATATATATATATATATATATATATATATATATATATATATATATATATATATATATATATATATATATATATATATACTTACCTTGAGGGTTGTAGCTTACAGTTTATCAAATATGCAAGCTATGTATGTATAGTAGTAAAGTTTACCCGGAAAAATGTTGAAATACTGTATAGTGTATATAGGACATATCTGTTTTTGCCTTGTTACTGTTTTTAGAATGATTGATTGTTAATTTATTCTCATCATTTATTTATATCCTTATCTCATTTCCTCACTGTGCTATTTTTCCCTATTGGGGCCCTTGGGCTTACAGCATTTTGCTTTTCCAACTAGGGTTGTAGCTTGGCTAGAAATAATATATATATATATATATATATATATATATATATATATATATATATATATATATATATATATATATATATAAATATATATATATATATATATATATATATATATATATATATATATATATATATAAATATATATATATATATATATATATATATATATATATATATATATATATATATATATATATACTGTATATATATATATATATATATATATATATATATATATATATATATATATATATATATATATATATATATATGTGGAAGATTAATTTTTGTCTATTTTTTTTTACCAAATCCTAAGAGAGAGAGAGAGAGAGAGAGAGAGAGAGAGAGAGAGAGAGAGAGAGAGAGAGAGAGAGAGAGAGAGAGAGAGATAAGTAGTTAGGGAAGTGATTGTTTGTTGTGAGAAAGACTGTTGGTTTATATGAGATTGTATGTTTATG
>NC_090738.1:76623818-76631318 GCF_036898095.1 Palaemon carinicauda
CTCTGCATCTGAGCATCACATTTCCCTTTAATTTTGACCTGTATATATATATATATATATATATATATATATATATATATATATATATATATATATATATATATATATATATATATATATATATATAATAAACGTAGATATACGTATATATATATATATATATATATATATATATATATATATATATATATATATATATATATATATATATATATATATATATATATATGTATATATATATATATATATATATATATATATATATATATATATATATATATATATATATATATATATATATATATATATATATATATATATATATATATACATATATATATATATATATATATATATATATATATATATATATATATATATATATATATATATATATATATATATATATATATATATATATATATTTATTTATTTATTTATTTACATATGTATATATATATATGTATTTATTTACATATATATATATATATAACGGATTTTGAGCGAAGCGAAAAATCTATTTTTGGGTGAGATAGCCATGTCGTCCTGATGGAAGTTCCTATAGGGTAGCTTCCTAGGGTATATTACAACTACGGCGATATTCCCAGAGAATTTACCTTAAGGTACCAGAATTCTAACTCCTGGAGCGAGTATCCCTCGTGAAAGGGATATCGCGACATATCAGAGGACGTATTCTAGACACGTCACATGGCAATCTACTACCTAAATAGAGATTCGTCTCGTAAGAGGGAGATTGACGAGATACGAATTCGGGAAGAAAAAGGGGGGAGCCGCTCCCAAGGCCTCCCAATCCCCCGATTCGTATGCGTGCCTGGCGCCAATCCTGGCGCCATCTGTATTCCTTGTAGCGTACACGAGGTGCTACAGATACTGTATGTAGGGAGGGGTCCTACAGTCCTTTCTTAGAAAGGCAAGGGCGGGTCCATCAGGACGACATGGCTATCTCACCCAAAAATAGATTTTTCGCTTCGCTCAAAATCCGTTTTTTGGGCTCAAGCCATGTCGTCCTGATGGAAGTGTACCAGAGCATTACTGTATCTGTGGATTCTCAGAACGTGCCGTACTCCCCGGAGATATTTATTCCCGGTCGACTAGACCTAGAGACCTAAGATGTTACCGTTATACATCTTTTCAACTAACTATAAACTATGTTAGAGCTTCCTGCCCCCTACAGGGAAGAGTCCTACTAGACTCTGGAAAGTCTCAAAGAGTACATATATCTATGAATGAATCTCAGGCAAGCTAATATAGTGGCCTCGCCCTATATTAGGTAAAGCATAGTTTGTATAGAACTACTGCGTCAATATATTGACCAGTCATCCGCACAATACTTGTATTGGACAAAGGTTTATATCCGCATAGGAAGAAACTAATAAAACCGCCCTCGTCCCTTTATGGGACGGAGTCCTCCCATTAGGGGACTTACATAAACCAATGCAACATAGCTTGCAAAACAGAACAATTCCATCAGAATTATCCCAGATAAGATACATAGAATTTAAATGCTCAATTATACCAATAAATTGACACAGGTGAAAGAGACGCAAGGTTCTCAAGAACAAGTTTATTGACAGATAATAAACAGACAGGTTAACAACAAATATATATATTTATATAAAAGGGGATAACCCAAAACTTTAAGCATAAGTATGATAGTAAACAGAACTTGTTTATCTGAAAGAAAAACCATTAAACACCACTTTAATGAGATACCAAGGTATCAAGTCATAAAAAATCTGTATTACAAATCAATCACATTAGCGTTAGAAACGCTTGGCACACATGTCTGAACTTATGCGAGGTTCACCTTTGAAGGAAGGAACAGTCTGTATGGGCACTTGGTGCCCTCATTTTAGTTTGTAGTACAGTATGTACCTACACACTCACCCTGGACTTAATCGTCCCAATTAAGATCACTGTTCCTCGCAGAGTTAAACAGTAGGGTTAACTACACGACCCACTGCTACCACAGATCTCTTAAGTTCCTCTACTTGCTTCGCATAGTGGCGAAAGAACACCCTGGAAGATTTCCAGCCCGTGTATGAACGGAGATGTTCAAAATCCATACAATTAAAGAAATTTAGGGATGAGGCAACTTTCCTCGGATCGTGACCTGCGGGTGTACTGTCAGGATCCGCTCTGCGAATAAAATATGTCATTTTCGCTCTGAGTTGATTCAGAGATAAATTTGAGCCTGATGTTTCTCCCCTGAATAGTTGACTACCCTTGAAGTCTGAAGTTCTACGAAGATAGACCTTTAGGCATTCTACTGGACATAGAGATGCATCTTCTTTCAGAGGGCAGATTCTCCAGGGACCCCACCTGTTGGTGGGTAACTCATTCTTGGCGAGAAACGTAGGATCCGGAAACAGGTTCAGCTCCCCCCCATCCAGGAACTGAACACGACCTGCCTCTCTCGAGAGGGCTACGATCTCACTAACCCTGGCCCCGGACGCGAGTGCAAATAGGAAAATAACTTTTTGCGTTAAATCCTTTAACGCACATTCTTCATTGCTCAACAGGGAGGCGAAATGAAGAACTTTGTCTAAAGACCATGAAATGGGCTTTGGAGGTGCTGAAGGTCTGAGCCTAGCGCAGGCTTTCGGAACTTTATTAAAGATCTCGTTACCTAGGTCGATCTGGAAGGCAAATAAAATGGGTCTCATCAAAGCCGATTTACATACTGAAATCGTGTTAGCTGCCAATCCTTGGCCATGGAGGTGGATGAAGAAAGATAAGCAGAAGTCTGTTGAGATCTCCTGCGGATTCTTTGCCTTTACAAAGGCCACCCACTTTCTCCAAGATGACTCATATTGCCTTCTAGTCGATTTGCACTTGTATTCCTCTAGGAAGTCTATGCTAGCTCTCGAAATCCCGAAACGCTTTCTCACCGCTAGGGCGAGAAAATCATGAGCTGCAGGGTCTGGGTTTTCTGTAATGAAGCGCAGACAGTCGACTTCTGGACTCGCTGGGTCAGAACTGGATGTGGTAGCGGCACGAACTTCATCTGTAGTTCCAACGCCAAGGGGAACCACATACTGTTCGCCCACTTGTGGGCCACTATTGCCGCTACCCCCTTGAAGGATCTCAGTTTGTTGAGGACCCTCAACAGAAGGTTGTGAGGAGGGAACAGATAAATCCTGGACCACCTGTTCCAGTCGAGGGACATTGCGTCCACTGCTTCCGCTAAGGGGTCCTCGTACGGGGACACGTACAGGGGCAACTTCTTGTTGTCTTTCGTCGCAAAGAGGTCTATTTGCAGTTCTGGGACTTGATTCAGAATGAAGGAAAATGATCCTGCGTCTAAGGACCATTCCGACTCTATCGGTGTGAACCTGGATAGAGCGTCCGCTGTCACATTGCGGACTCCTTGAAGGTGAACTGCCGACAGGTACCACTTCTTCTTTTCTGCCAATCGGAAAATGGCTAACATCACTTGGTTGAGAGGTGGTGACCTCGACCCTTGTCGATTCAAGCATCTCACAACCACCTCGCTGTCTGTCACCAATCTTATGTGGATCGAGTGACGCGGGGAGACTTTCTTTAAGGTAAGGAGCACTGCCATAGCTTCTAGAAAGTTTATATGAAAGGTCCTGAATAGCTTGGACCAAGTCCCCTGGACTTTTTTCCGATGAGAGTGACCTCCCCATCCCTCCTTTGAGGCGTCTGAGTGAATCGTCATCGACGGGGGAGGTGGCTGAAGAAGAACCGACTTCTTTAGATGTCTGGCTTGGGACCAAGGTCTGAGAAGAGTACGTAGCCGAGGCGGCACTGGTCTTCTCAGGTCTCTTCGCGCGTTTGATGCATACCTTCTCCAAACTCCGGTTGCATCCTTTAGCTGTGCTCTTAGCACTGGGTCTGTCACTGAAGCAAACTGGAGAGAGCCTAGTACCCTCTCCTGTTCGCGTCTTGATATCCATTTGGAATCTAGAAGTCTCTTGACAGAGCCCGCTATCTCCTTCCTTTTCTTCATTGGGATGGAGAAACTGTGTGACAAAAGGTCCCAGTGGATTCCCAGCCACTGGAACTTTTGGGATGGAGAAAGTCGAGACTTTTTCTTGTTGATCTTGAAGCCTAGGTACTCTAGGAACTGGATCACCTGACTGGAAGCTTGTAAGCATTCGGTCTCGGATGCTGCCCACACCAGCCAGTCGTCCAGGTAGGCTACTACCTGAATTCCCTTTAGGCGTAATTGTTTGAGAGCTGCGCTCGCAAGCTTCGTGAAAATCCTTGGGGCTATGTTTAGCCCGAATGGCATGGCTCTGAAGGCGTACAGTTTCCGTTGTAGCCTGAACCCTAGGTAGGGGGAGAGTCGACGGCTGATCGGGATGTGCCAATAGGCGTCTGACAAGTCTATAGAGACTGAGTATGCCCTCTTGGGCAGTAAGGTCCTTATGTGTTGCAGTGTTAGCATCTTGAATTTGCAATTCACTATGAACTTGTTGAGTGGTGACAAGTCCAGAATGACTCTGAGCTTTTCCGAGTCTTTCTTGGGAACACAAAACAGCCTCCCTTGGAATTTGATGGACTTCACCTTTCGGATCACATTTTTCTCCAACAGTTCTTGAACGTACTCCTCCAAAATGGGGGTGGAGTGTTGGAAAAACCGAAGGCATGGGGGTGGAGTGCTGTACCAGCTCCAACCCAGTCCATTCTTGAGTAGGCTTTGGGCCCAGGGATCGAAGGTCCAGCGATCCCAAAATTTCATTAGTCTCCCTCCTACCGGTATCGTTTCACTTGGACTGCCGTCCTGAGGTCTTGCCTCCTTGACCACGACCACCTCTGAATCCCCTTCCCCTTGAGGGGCGCCTAGACGAGCCTCTGGCTGCTCCTCTAGGCTTTGCACGAAAGGAAGAAGACTGTCCTTCGAACGTTGGGGTGAATGTGGTTGACTGACCTGGCACAGCCTGGGGTACCCACTGAAAAGTAGTCGGGGTTTGTGCCACCATCTGGGGCACTGGAGGCAAAGGCAATTGCAGTTGCTGTTGCTGTCTATAAGGCTTGGCTGGCCGAGACGGTAGCCTAGTCCTCATATTCTTCCTCTTAGGTTGAGGACCCTCATCCGGGGAAGATTTTCTTTTGATAGCCAGGCCCCACTTCTGGAGAAGGTTTCTATTCTCCACGGCGGCCTTATCAACAACCTCTTTGACCACATCGGTAGGGAAAAGGTCTTTTCCCCAAATGTTGGAGGATATTAACTTCCTTGGCTCGTGTCTCACCGAAGCCCCGGTGAACACGAACTCCCTGCAAGCTCTCCTTGCCTTGACGAAGCCATAAAGGTCCTTCGTCACTGTGGCTAGGTGAGACTTAGCCACAACCATGAACATTTCATGGACCTTAGGGTCACTTGCCATCGTCTCAAGAGTAGTCTGATGAGACATTGAGGCAGCCAGTCTTTCTTTTGTCTCGAACTCTCTTCGTAAAAGAAATTCGGACAACTTGGGGAGGTCCTCGCCGAATTGCCGTCCGGCAATATCAGCCTCCAACTTTCCCACTGAGAATGTTAGATGGACATCCTTCCAGTCCTTGTGGTCCATAGGCAGAGCCAGCGACAAGGGTTTACACTCCTCCAGGGAGGGGCAAGGCTTGCCGGCCTCGATTGCCTTTAGGACAGCCGCAAACCCTTTTTGTAAAAAGGGGAAGGCTCTATCAGAAGAGGACACAAAAGAAGGGAGCTTCTTGCTCAATGCTGCTACCTTCGAATTCGAGAAGCCCCTCTCTTTCATCGAGGATGAAAGTAGGGCTTGAGCCTTAGCATGGTCCATAATAATGACCTCTTTCGGCTCTGTCTCCTCCCTTGAAGCTGGTTCTTTTCTCAGCCGGACATAGCAGTCCGGATATGATGCCTTGCTGGGCCAGAATTCTACCTCCTCTAGGAGAACTGAACCCAGCTTATCCGAAATGACGATCTTACCAGTCGTCATTGGCATGTGCTCAGCATACCTCCATGGGTTAGCGTCTGAGCATATGGGAAGGTCTTTCACATTGAGCCTTTTCCGGGGCCCATGTGATTCTGCTAGGGACTGCATACGCAGTTCCATTGCAGCCGCCTTCTCCTGATTCTCCTTCTGCATTTGTTGGATCATTCCAACAATCGAAGAGAGGGCCTGTCCCAGTTCTACTGGGAGACCAGCGGATGTTGAGGGGATGGGCTCCGGCATCTGAACCGGAGTAGCCGACACCTCGTCGACCCCATCCTCTGCGACATCCGGGGTTTGAACTTGATCCTGACCTTCTGCCAGGAGGTCTTCTTCCAAACCTTCGTCCACATCAGACATCCTGTCACACAACTGGATGTCTTGCATCGCATCTGCGACTTCCTCGTCCACCTGGACTAGGTCTTGGGGGATCTCCTCTTGAGGCTGGGGAATCACTGCTTCAGCTGATGCCTGGGGAAAAAGATACGCCCTCATCTTCTCACTAGGAAGATAAGGGCCAGAGGTGTTCTTCTTGAAGCCCCTTACCCAAGTACGGAGCTTTTCCCTAGCTATATCCCTTGATTCCGTCGTTCTAGGGGAATCAAAAGCCTCAGTAATCAGGTTAGTGCTTACAGTACATACCTGAGGGTCCCAATACTGGAGATCATCCTTGGAGACAGCGCATGCTGCGTGTCTCCTACAACACTCATGTCCGCAGAGGTTCCTGCTACGGACATTGCAGAAAACATTTCCGCACTTCGGAGGGTCCTCCTGTAAAGAGAAAAAATTTCCATGAGTATCAAGTGAACTATGTATCACTGGATATGCATAGTATAGCATAACAATTCATAAAGGAAAGACACACACTTGTGTTTCCCTCACAACCCATTGTTGCAGCTTTCCAGATAATAACATCAAAATTGGTTTATCTCTACTAGAGTAACCAATGCAAGGTTTCCAGAGGAAACAGGTGGAGCTCACACCTAGGTAATGATTTTAAAATCCTGGATAATAGACGGGGAAGACTCTGCTTCCTGTCTGAGGGCAACAGCAAAGGGCTGTGCAAGAAAACACAATAGTGTTAGAAGATACAGTGCTGTACCTAAACTTTTACTATAGTTTTCTTCTTACTGTATATGCTATACAGAAGAATACTAGTACAGTATAGGAGGATGTGTGCCGGCCTGCCTTTGCCGGCCGGCACACACCACAATTAGCTTTAAAGTATACTACTTAACAGCTATAGGGCGGCAGCCTTCTGGTTCAAATGCTTGTGCCGTCGACAGTAACTGCCGGCCAGCAACAGCCAGTGTTGGCCGGCAATGACTGCCGGCCAGTAACTACACAAGGTAGTACCTAGCTGCCGGCCACACTCTTGGTGACCGGCAGACAAGGACTGACATAAGCCGGCCGGCAAAGGTACAAGACCAATGCCAGCCGGCAGCAAAAGAACCAGAAGACTACACCTGCCCGGCTGTCTGCCTCATAGGCCGGCAGCCGGGACAGGTACAGCACTAGAAGAAAATAGAATGGATGCCGGGATAAGAGTGTACACGACCCC